>NW_028139425.1:0-39038 GCF_965202585.1 Thalia democratica
ATAACTGCAATGTGTTTCACATATTAATAAGTTTTAGCTGCAAGCTTCCATAAATATGTAAAACTTTCTGTGTCAAATTTTTTAGAAATGTAAAATAGTTTGTGAACTGAGAAAAGCTAAACTGATTATGATGTAACTATTTGATTTTAAAAAAGTGCTTTTCTAATCAACATTTGAAAGTTTAGAATTTGGTGTTTTTCTTATATGCATTAAAAACTCAAAGCTCGACTAAAGCAGTGTTTCCCAAACTTTTTTTTAATTGCCTTCTTTGATGAAATAAATTAGACTATTGACCCCTCCAAGAAGACTACCACTTAAAACACCAAAGACCTTTTTTTTCAAACCACCCAAAAATTTTAATTTTCTCCCCCTTTCGCCCCTTAACTAGTTCCTGCCCCCCAAACTTACTAAAATCGTTCCCTGGAGGGCGGTATCGCCCACTTTGTAAAACCTTTGATTTTCTGTTTATATTCAATGAGATTTTAAAATGAATAAATTTTTAGCAATTCGCAACTCTATTTCAACTGTAGTCGTTTTATATTTTCAAAGTTTTAAGTACTTTAACGTTAGTTTTGTATTATACCTAAAAATAAACGAAACTAAACCTAGTATACCACAAACAATCGTTCATAAGTGTAAAGCAATTAATTTTAATCAATTATATTAAATGGAAAATGAATGGTCGTAATAAAAAACAAAACAAGCTTACAAGCAGTTATATTTAAAAATCTTATTTATTAGTTACACTTAAAAAATATAATTATACAGAACTTTATCTATTTTAAGAAAAACCTCACATATAAAATTTTAAAAAAATAACTCTTAAAGAAGCTTTCATACATTCAGCTTATAACAAGAGTTTTTTTAAACATTTATTTAAATTAACTTCTTATCTTTTATTCTAAATATTTTTAAATTTTACTTTCGTAACGTTTTAATAAACCTTTCTTCTAGGTCAAAATACCTCGAATTTATATTTTAACTTACTTTTAAAAGCAGAGCGGTTTTAAAAATCCATAGATGATTTAAAATCTTTACTTTTTGTTTTATTAAAACTCGAAATTTAAAAACTATACTATTTTTTACTGCTAGGTTATGCCAAAATTTGAAAAATCTAATAATTACTGGATTATTTGTTTTAATTACGTGCTTTGTTTGTATTCGTTTTAGTACTTAGTTAAAGAATAAGTAAGGTATTTGCATTCAATTCAAGTTGTAAAAGTTTTAGTTTAGTTGACAAATCCTTAATACTTCCTGTGTCAAAAATAAAGAAATGTAAAACGATGTGTGAAATGAGAAAAATTAGATTGATTATGATGTAACACACTTTATGCAATTAAGATTTTTCAAAGTACTCGGAAAACTAGACTAATGAATATTAGTTTCTCACTTGATAAAAAATTCCGTTATTTTTCAAAATCAAAATTAATATATTTATAAACAAGAAAATCAGCCTATAGAAAAAGGCACTTTTCTCTCAGAAAACTTTTCTTTTAATTGGTTTGTAAACAAAGTTTTGTTGAAGTTTAATGCTACTTTTACTGTAAAACTTTTTCAGTATTGTTGCAAAAGTTGAAGATGGGTATTTTTAAAACCCTCTACTGTAGTTAAGTTTTATAAAAAAATTCTTTATGCTTACACTCTGTCTAGTTTTAGCCGATGTATACCATATTTCAAGATTACCAATTTTATATTTACTTAGGTTAATCATGCTTTCATATACAGAAAATGTTAGATAACTAAGATCTGTTTAAACACTGAAACAACTATTTTTTTTATTTTACCATGATATAGTTTAAAAGCATTATATTGTAGTGTAAAACAATTTTAGATAGCTATAAAAATTATTATAACTTAGGTCCTTTATATTTAGTAAGTTTGATTTAAATTTTATAAACTTTAAGCTTTATTTATTATAGTTTTAAAAATATAGAAATATATTCCACTAAATTTTAGGTATTTCATCCTTTTTACTATTCAGCGCGGTTTTGACTTTTTCGAAGAAAAGGTTTGTTACTTTTTGGAAGTTCAGTGTTTAATAATTACAATATTCTTTATATCTCTATCTAATTAATATAAATACAGTTATTTGGAATGTCAAACAATGAATAAATTAAGTTTAGCTTTTATTAATCATATAATTTTAGTGTAAAGTATTTTCTTTTTTTTAGTCAAAATTTAAATAAAGTATAACACTGAGCAAATTAAAATACACTAGTTTATTCAGCACTAAAATCAATGACTTTGAAAAGGACTAAACGATTGATGTAAATTTTCTATAACTTGCAAAATTAATTCTCTTTGATATACTCAATGATGGCTTTGCGATGGTTTTCACAAAAGTCAACAGCTCCATTCATTTCCCTTCTTTTCTTTTAGTCAGACAACTTGTGGACGTCTTTTTCCAAAAACTCACTGAGCTTTTCAACAGAGAACTGTAAGAAATCGGTAAGTTTTTAAAAAACTTTTTTTTTAGTTTAATCAGTGATATTGTAGGCGTATATGCAGGATTGCATCAGACAGCAACGAGACTCTCTCAAAACTTCAAAATCGCTCCAATAAGCCAGCCGGTCTTTTCGATCTCATCTACTTCCATCTTCTCACCAATTCAAACTGCTTAAGTTAAAGCATCTGTTTAACATTTTTCTACTGAGTCATATTTAATATTTATTTGTGAATTGTGTCCTGTAGATCTGTCTACATTTTTGAAGCAGCGAAACGTTGTCAAAAATAAAGTATTTACGTACAAAACAGTTTTGTTCTCTCCAATGGACTTTGCTTGTTTCGACAAATAAGTTGCTTATATAGTGTTTATTGAACGATAAAAAGTGCTCAAAAAGTTTGGTCTAAGGAACAGGTGTACAAAGGAACCTTTTGGTTATCGAGTTGTACACCACATGTTTATAAAGTTTCTTACGACCCATCACACATAATTTTTTATCACCTAAATTTTTAGATTTTTAGTAATAAAACAATCAATTAAACGAAATGAAATACAAGAATAGTTAATAAAATTATAAAATGATAAAATCTTTCTACAATACTTTACGAGCTAGTAAAAATTTATTATTCTAATCTAAAATTTTAAACCCTAAGAAAAAAATCAATAAAATGAAAGAAAACAGAGTAATATAAAACAAGCTGATATCAAAAAATTTTATTATAAACCAAAACTATTATTTATATTTGATGACCGAAATGTTCCTTCGCACACTAGGTTTTTTTGTACACTAAGGTCATTAGATATACTTAAAGAAAAAGTATTTTCTTTTTTGTTCAATAAACTTACATAGAAACTAACATCCATGCTCTCCTTTGCTCTGGATGACATCCTTTTTTGCTAGGATTTGCTCTGCTAAGCTGTTTTCTGTTTTTACTGTTTTTATAAGATTAATATTTTGCCTTTTTCGATTGGTTGGTTTGAATTGTTTTGATTTTTTTGCATAACTATCATTGTGAATTTCTCCTTGGACTAATTCATACTTGAAGCTGATCAGCCATTGGAATCAAAAGTAAGTGAGTTAGAAATAAATAATCAGAATAAAAATTTACAATTTACTTAATAATCTTATTTATCTTTAAATTGGATTTCAGTAAGTGAATTTATTTTAAGTTTTGGTTATATTTAATTTTGTTAAAATATTTTACTTAAAAATTTTCTATCTTATTTTGTATTATTTATATTGTTATAATAGCTTTAGAATATCAATCAAAGCTCAACTTAAAATTAAGGTGAATTTTTGAATTTAAAACTTTTAAAAACATATACAGTGTGGCTATTTAATCTGGAATAACTTGGATATTATTGAACTTAATACTTTTTTATCTATAAAAAATCTGTAAATTTGATAAATTTTTGAGCAGGTAAGTAATACACAAATAAATGTATAAATTACAAGAAATATTTAAAGTAGCATTGTAGTATCATTTTAGTAATTTAAATACATTTTTCACCCTAAAATTTACTTTTTACTTAGAAGAGACAAAAACTTGAACTTTTGAAATCTTGGAAGAAATTTCTTATACTTAATGGCCACTTTTGAAAAGCTTAATAAAATTTAGAATATCTATATTACATTTATAAATTAAACTATTAATGTCAAAGAAAGTTGTTGCTTGATTAAAATTAAGTCAAAAAATTAAAACTAGTTAAGTTAATTTGACTTTATATTCAGGGTTGCCAAAAAACCTTAAATTCTTTAAAAATCTAGAACTTGACAAATTTGAAAAACATCTAGAATTTTATCAAAATCACCAAACAATCTTGAAAAACCTGGAATTTTAACAATTTTTTAACAGTCAGGGGTAAAAAAGAAAGAAGTTTAAAATTATTTGCAGTTACAAAAATTCTACTTTTAAGTAAATTCAGTTTGCTATTCATATTTGACCCTTAACTAGTAAAAAAATAAAGCCACCAGTGGGGAAAAAATAAGTTGTAAATTTACTTAGTTCAATAGACATTTCTGGGGTCTGTAATAAAAACTAAAAAAACATGTCTACAAATGCAACTTATAACAAGTTTTATTTTTTGAAGTTCAACCTTCAAACACCAAATCTCTTAACAGTAGGGATGGGGAGTGAAATAAGTTTGTCAAACCTTGCTGTAAACCCAATAGAACTTTTATTGATTTAAAAAGTTTTTTTTTAATAACAGCTTTAACTTTGTGCAAATCGAAAAAATTTCGAGTAAGAATAAAACTATTACAGAATAACTTTCTTTTCTATTCAGTTATGCTAAATTACTTGTTTTTTATTGATTTGAAAATATTCAAATACTTCTTTATAATATTAAAATACTTAAACTCAGGATGACTCATTACATTTTAAAGTCACTCAGGACAGTTTTTTACTCAAAGAGTGGCAACCCAGTTAGTTGTACTTTTTTACTGTGAGAAAAACATAATTTTAATAAAATATGATTAGTTAAACTCACAACCTTTCAATATTTCCATAAAAAAATGCCTTCTTTCTTAAATAAGTTTTTCTTATAATAGTTTCTATCATGATTTCTATTATAAAAAATTTACATAAGAATATGCAAGTTTGGGCCAGCAATGCTCTTTTAGGTTAAAAACTTTCTAGTAAATATTTAAAAACTCCTTTAAAAATTGTATTATTATCTGAGTATAATTGTATTAAATAATTTTTTTTTACTATTTTCTAACTGTATTTAGCTGGTTATCTAATTTATATTGCAAAAAATAATTATTTTTAGATTCTGCTTATAACTTTTTTATTTTATCTATTTGCTCCAGTAAAAGTTACATATTCTATAGATTATTAGAAATATTGAAGTTGAATTTAAAAAAAGTTATCTAAATTTTGATCAGTGTATATAGTTATTTTCAATTTTTTAAGAGATCCTTTGAAGGGTGAAAGATTTTTTTGGACAAGTTAAAACTTTACAGTACTTCTTCAGCATTTCCAGGTAAGATTTTATTTAGTTTTAAGGAGCAAATAATATAAAAGGTTACTGTAGATCATATTTTGAAAAATTGAATGTTTAAGTAGTGAAACTTAGTTTTTTCTAATTGTTATACATTATTCAAAATAAATTTTACATACCAAGTTTTTAAAAAAGCTTATGAAGATTAAACTGTTTTTGGATCATTAAAAATACAATATTTTGAAAATCAAGTTGGTGTTTTAAATAAGTTGTAAACTAAAAGTATACAAGATACTGAAACTCACCTCCTTCATTTTTCAATCAATCTTTAAATTGATAAATAGTTTTAAATTAACAAATATTTTTATTCATTCAAATCAAGTTTAACCACCATTTTGTATGAATTTTGAGCTTAACCTGAAGCTTTAATAAACAAAAAAAAAACTTTTCAGAATTTAACACAACAATGAAGAGTTCATTCATTTGATGTGACAACCGTGCCACCTGTCTGATGTCCACAATAGTGAGGTGACAAAACTTCAGCAGCGACAAAAAAGGTGATGACAAAATTGCAGCAGTGACGAACAAAGCGATGACATTAATCCAGGAGTGACAAACAAAGTGATGGCCAAAACTACAGCATTGTTTTGTACGTATTTTTTAATGTTTACAGCAAGAGGCTTTGTTTAAATATTATTTCATTAACATCTCTTAAAGTAAATGCTAATAAAGTAAATGATAAATTAATTGTAAACGCAAAAATTAAACTATATTTTGTTTTATGCCCTTTAAACTAAGTTGGTAAGTTTGTGAGCAAGTTTTACTACTAGATTTTGAAGTCATCATTTGTCACTAATGTTTTTTCTCAATGATTTTATTTTGTATTGCTTTTATAACTTAAAAAAAAGTAACATTTGAACTACTATGTATATACATATAGATATTTAAAAATAAATAAATTAAAAAAACGGTTATAAAAATATACTTTTAACATAGTTTACATAAATACTGTTGTGAGACTATTGTTTATAATTTTTTATTTTAACATCTAACTTATATACTAATCACAGAGTTTTTTAAATGCTACAGTGCTATTGGCATTAGTTTATTTTTAAATAAGAAATTCTTAAAATTATTACTAGTTTAATCTTGATCAGCTATTCAGATTTTTATTTTCTGTTATTCAATTTTTAAAGGTATTTAATACTTTTATTAAAATTAGTATATCACGATTGTCAAAAAACCTTGAATTTAAAAAATGCCTGGAAAACCTTAAATTTTGAACAAAAATCTCTGAAAAACCTAGAAAACTTGGAATTTTAATCTTAAACAAAAGTACTGTATCCAATCCTCAAAACGTAAAATGAATAATAGTTAAGTTCAAACAACTCTTTTGTAAAATGTGCTGGACTTTTTCAAATATATATAGTATGTTTTGAAACTTCTCATTACTGAAAATCAAAGATTTATGTTGTCTTTTTTTTTTTTTTACATTTAAGCATTAACGAGCGTAGACTTAGCTTCAGAGCGTTTTTTAGGAATTTTATAAAAATGTCGAAACTTAAGACCCAATTATGTCCTTATCTTAAAAGCTAATTAAAAGCTTTTTTTTTTATTCTAGAGAACGGTCCTTTGTCTTTAATTTAAAAAAATCCATTGAATTGGGGTTTCAGTTTTTGAATGGGGCTCCTTTAAAAATTTTGTGTTTTTTTATAGTTTTTTATTTATACAACTTTTTCTTAAAAAATAATTTTTTTTTTCAATATATTTTTTTTAAACATACTTATTAAATTGAGTTTAATGATGTTATAAATTTGTTTTCAATATTTTTTTATGCCCTAAGCCTGAATAAACTTTTCAGAAAAAATCCAATTTTTCACGGTTTTCTTTTTTTTCAGATATTCAACCTTTAATGCAAAAATAAAATATTTTTTAATAATTTTTATTTTAACAGACTTGTATAGTTATGTTTTATGATGTTGTGATATTTTTCCCAGTTTATTACTGCTCTTAAAATATATGACCTATACAAGTTTTACCTAAACTCTTAGCACTTGAGAAAGAAATTCCTCAAACAGCTTTGCTAAGAATTCAGGTAAACCTTGTATGGGTCATATATTTTAAAAGCAATAATAATCTGGGAAAAAATATCACAACATCATAAAAAATAACTATACAAGTCAGTTGAAATAAAAATTACTTAAAAATATTCAATAATTTGATTGTACTTAATACTTAACATATGAATTATAGTAGTAAAAAATGTGAATAGATTTACCTTTGTAGTACACAATGTAAGCAAATAAGATTATTTCTGTAGCTTTGTTGCAAGAATGTAATGTAATTAAATACAGATATGTCAAAAAACCTTAAAACCTGGAAAAATCTGTAATTTGACAATTTAGGCTAAAAATCTGGAGTATTAATCGAAGATCAATAAAAACCTAGAACTTCAAACAATTTTTATATGTAAAGTAAAAAAAATTAATTTGGCATAAAAATTCTATCATAATGATTTTTTTGGCTTCGTTGATTTTTTTAATTTAAAGCATACTTGAAGTAGTTTGTCAATGTTGTTATACTATTTAAGACAGTTTTGTACTTTAAACTTAATCTTATACTAAAAATGACCCAAAAACATGTTCTTTAAAACACCTGGAAGAAATTCAGAAAACCTGGAAGAAATTTTTCAAAAACCTTTGGCAATTTTGTTTATAACTTGATTTTGAAGTTGATAAAGTATTGATATGATAATAATGATACTTGATTAGTGTTTTATATCTCAGATCTTAGAATGCAAACTGGATTGCCACAAAGTTCTTGAGTTTTCGAAGTTTTATTTAATAGTACAATTATTAATTTTATATTTACATTGATTGATTTTAAATAAAGTAGCAATAACAAGGCCAAATTATGATATTCGAAATACAAATACATTTTTTTGAGTTTAAGAGTATTAAATGTGAACAACTTTGATATATTTACAAGTTAATATTTGTAATTAAAATTAAAGCAGAATATTTATTTTTCTCAAAGATTAAAAAACAAACTCACCTTCTAGGTTTTTCAAGTGCAATATTTCTAAGTAAAACCAAATTTAGTATGTTTTTCTTTGAAAATTGTGTTGTCAATATTCCGAAAACTTTAAATGTTTATTTGTTTTACAAAGATAGTAATTAGTTAGTAGGAATGTTGTTATTATGAAAAAACTCCTCTTTTATAAAATGTTTTTAATGTTGGTCTAAAATGTTTTTAACTTCTTTGCATAATGAAAATTTTAGCATATCTACAAGTATATTATTAAAGTTTTAGACTTTAAACTAAAAATGTTTGGTAATGATTAGTTTTTTACAAAACCCCTTTTTTTAATAAACTCTTCACAGTACTAACTACGTGCCAAAACTATTCTTGGAGAACAAGTTTCAGCAATTGTTTATCTTTAAAATTAGTTGTACCCTTTTGACAATCGTTTAAATAAAAAATGTTAGTTCTAAATAATAAAATACCTTCAATTAATTTTTTTGATTTTGTTTTTTTATAATGTTGTTCCATCAAGTGCAAGTTTACGCAAACTAATTTTCATAAAAGCCAAATTAGCTAAAAATTGTTCAAAAAATTTCCCTTTTTATCACCTATCGCCCCATTACTAGTTAGTTATTGGTTTAACTTTTCGTTTTCTCACCATTTTTGCCTCATTGTAGCTAAAATTGCCTGAAAGGGTCGATATTGCCCACTTTGGAAAACCCTGATCTAACTTGTAAACTCTTATGCTAATTTTTACTATAAACTATGGTAGATTTGTAAACATTTATTTTCTTAAGGCATTGAGGCTATTAAATAAGTATGTAGAATTGATGAAGCAATTTGTGGCAATTCTGTCTTATAAAGTTATTTGATAATGATTTTTAAATTGCAGCTGAACTTAGTTATTTTAATTGATCAATAATGTTTTAAATATTGAAACAAAAGCTTCTTGCTGTAAACTATTGTTATTGTTTTTTTTTTTCGTTTTATTTTGGTGCATTTCTTCGCTTGTGTATTTTTTTAACCACAGTAGTAAGTTGGCCACATTTCTTAACATTATTTAACTATTTTAAATTCAAGTCCAATTACTAGTTTATAAAAATTTGTCACCTTCAGGCATCTATAAAATAGAAACTGGTATTGCACATAAAATAAGAGTTTGCAAACTATTAAAAACCTCAATTTGCATACAAAAGTTGTGATAAAAACATGTGTCATTAATTAATTTTTGTACATCTTATGATCAAAGCACTTTATAATTACACATAGTTTTTCGCAAATAAGCTTTAGGTAACATCTTGTACTCGTGCTTCGATATTTTTATGCTGGGCTACTATACTTAAAGGTGAGTCTGAGCTGAAAAAAAAGAGTTAGCGTAAAAAGATCTTTTTGGTAAATTTTTAATTATCAGTTTTTTATGTTTTCTACTAACTTTTGTTATGTTTGGGATGGTGGGTTAGAAACAAAGTATTAAGCAGAAAATCTTTGAAAAAATTGCTGATTAAGCCTTTTTTTCATTAGCTCGGACTGACTTTTAAGTAAACTTTTCAATAAGCTGTATTTACAAGGGTTTGAAAATGCGGACAGATGTCTTTAAATCACATTTGTTTATCCCATGTAGATCCACCCTTACTATTTGTACAGTATGCTTGCAATAACTTAACTTTTAAAATGTTGTTGCTTTCTCCGCTAAAATATGTAAGTTTTATCCTTTGACATCATCATAAGTTTTAAAATAATGTTCATTAATATTTCCCTCGTTAAGCAAGTTAGTGAGAGAAGTGATAGTTATTTGCCTGCATAATAAAAGAAGTTTTTTCTGTTAAAAACTATGTAATGAAATAAAGTATACTAACATGCTTTACCACAATTGAAACGTTTTTTTAGCTGACTGTAATGTGTCACAATTTTTTATTTAATCGTATGGTTAATCTGTGCAAAAAACTATGGCAACCGTCATGTCCTTATAATAAGAAGTAAGCTAGGTATTCATGAACAAACGCATAAACATGTAGGCCATAGTTTTTCTTAAGCACTCCACAAAATTGTCAAGATTTCGAAATAAGTTTGACCCCCAAACATTTTTCTAGCAGTCAATCAAAGGGATCTGATTGTAATGTAAAGGTGATTTTTACTGAATCAGCCAAAGTTTTGTAGCTTTTCTATAACTTATACCCTTGTCCCTAAACCCACTTTACCTAAACGTATTAGATGAATTTAAGAAGTCGAGACTCGAGATGCAAAAAAGAAGTTCATGAAACGAAAAAAAAATTGGAGCGTAAAAATATTTTTTGATTACTAAAAAAGCATTTTTATCATACAGACTCAGCAAATAGTAGGGGAAACTTCTCAAAGTTTCAACAAGACTTTAAATAAAGTTTGCCAACCTTGTGGTAGTTGTCACAGGACTACATAATATGTCTTATATCTTTAATACGTGTAACTACATCTAGAGACCGTTAGAAAAGCTCAATCTATAATTTTGTTCTCGGAATGAAATACTGGTCAAAGGATCCAATAACAAATTTAATCCTCTTTTAAAATAACATACTTAAATGTTTAGCCAGAAAAAATCTTCACGGTTGGCGTACTTAAACCAAATAAATGATCACTACATGTTATAAGACTAACTAATTTGAGAAGTTTGTACTAAGTTTAAATTTCCAGCTAAATGGTGCATAATGCTTACAAATATTTTTTTGTTCTCTTCAACCAAAATAACTATAGTACTATTATGTAATGTTTTCAACAAAATAAGAGCTTTTACTGCTGTAGTCATACTTTCTTTGCTATAATTTTTTTAATACGGAATACTTAAAAAATGAAATAAATGTTTTTTATACCGAAAGATAAATGAAAATTTTCACTTAAATAAGCATGATTTTAGTTGAAGGAGCGCGAATTCAGTAAATTACATTAATTTAATTAAAAGCTAATGTGTTTTCATACCTCATAACCATTGATCAAGAAAACTTCCGTATCTGCTTTAATCGCAGAACAGATAACATATAGTAATACATATTTCTGTGTAGTTAAAAATTATTGGGAAAAGTCAGAACTATATCTAATCGTGTATTATTTTTATCAAAAAAAATACCGGCGAAAATGTGCAGAGCAGAAGCCTGGATTTTGTATGCCGTGAGACAAGCTTAAGTTTAACAAGGGTTGATCATACCATTCGATCATCAGACCACAAGCTTTTCGGTTGCGACTGACTGATGAGTCCTAATAAAGACTAAACCGGTCTCAGTTTATCGAAAGCTTGTGGTCTGATGATCGAGTTGGTATGATCAACCCTTGTATTAATTTCAGTTGAAATCTAGCGCTGTGTGGCATGTAATCGCTAAGAACTAAGTTTTTGTAAATCTAGCGGAAATTTGTCATGGAAATTAAAGTTTTAAAATTGTTCAAACAGTAGAAACTTAAGTCATAAGATTCGTTTTAAACACAAGTTCATGTTTAATTGCACAGTTGTTTTGTGTAATTAGTTAATTAAAATAACTTCGCTTTACAATTGTTTAAAATTTTTCAAAAATTTTAAGAGAGGCTAAATCTCCGCTTTTTTGAATAGATACTTTTATTTTATACATATTTAAACAATTAACCTGTAATTTTTTACCAATGTTAAAATTCTTAGATTTTATTTTAAACAACTTTTACAAAACAAATTTTTAAAATTTGCATTTTTTTTTAAACAAAAACATTTTTTTCAATTTATTTAAAGTCATTAGGTTGCTTTCTAAAATTTTTTGATATATTAAAAGGTACATTTCCTGAAAATTTGAATTAAATCGCAACAAACGTGACGATGAGATAGATATTTTGTGAATTTTTCAAAATTCCCAGTGAATCGGTTTTGATTGTTTTATCGGATTTTTTTTTTATGAAACCGGTTATATCTTAAAATTAAACTTTGGTTTGCTTTATTGTAGAATATACCTTAAACTTTTAATTATAAGCCAATGTTTTTTTTGTAAAAACTTCTGTATCTCCCCTATGGCTTTAATTATAAACAGAGGAAAAATATAAAAACTAATTCGTGCAAAATCTTCGACGTGCTAAATATATAGTTATATAAGCATTCCATGTTTGAAAGAATAAGGTTAAAAAGTAAACCAAATATTCATCTTAGGTTTATTAGTAAAATGAAAACCACAAATAACCCAATTAATTTATCCATACAAAAGCTATTTTAAGCGTGGATATATAGATATATAAGTAAAATACGTTTAGAAAGGTTAAACAAGATTTGTTGTAAATATATATTTTAGAATTAGTTTATAGTAGCTTTAAAACGACTCAGTTTATAAAAAGTATAGTATATATGTAAGCTAAACAAAATAAAAAAAGGTTAGTCCTGGCTTAGTTTTTATATCCAGTTTCAAGAGCAATCAAGTATCTTGGTATTGTTATCTTTTTATCTGCAACAAACTCATCAAGCTTATTCAAAGCATCCATCTTCTTATTTCTATACTTTCTTCCCATTAGATCTTTTTTGTAGTCCTCTTCAGTTAACTGCGGACTATAAGGTCTTACATGTTTTTGAAATGGATGAAGGAGGTCAGCAGTGTTGTCTTCATCCATTTCAAGAGGGTCGCCTTTCAACGTGTGGACTTGTAGCTTTTCTGATTCTAAAACTTCGTTGACAAAGATGTAGTTAAAGAATCTAGTACCGCCAAGGTTGTCAGCGTTTATGTCCATTGAATAGTCGTGAGCTATATCTGAACACTCGGTCATGTAGACTCCCTTGCCAAACCACCCACTCTCAGAGTTTTTAAAACCTGTCTTTAATATTCCAGTCGCACTTTCTTTGATAGTGCCGTGAAACAACATTAAATTGTTACTTTTCTTGTCTTCCGTCTTTTTTGGATTGTTTTTAAAAACTTTGTGAATACGAAAGTCTTTTATTTGCATATCCCTTATCATACCATATACAGGGTCAATAGCTAAATCAAAAAATTCCTTTATAAATTTAAATTCCTCTGCGTTTAAGTCTAATCTTTTGAGATTATATTTAAAAGTTTTGTCAGTGACAATCTCCATTCCCGAATAATTTTGATTTCTTTAAAATTTACTATATGCTGGAAGTTAATCAACTATTAAATCTTTAAAGGTGTAAATTTAATTAGAAAGTTAAAGATTACAGAAAAATCGTTTTTAATCAATTAAAAAAGTTTAGAACGAACAGCATGAGTTTGGTGATAAGGTTTAAAATAAAATTACAATCTAAAGTTAAATTTTTTTTGAATAATTTTATTAGAGATATTTTTTTTATTTGTAATTACTAAAAACATGAGAAAATTTATCTAAAGTTGGTATTTAATGTCAATAGTTTATCGCTAGATTAAAACAATCTCTTTTAAATACTTTATTTCAACACAGGACAAACGTAAGCTTAACTTTGTTTTAACTTTAGGTGTTGCAATGTGTAATTTAATATTCCTGTTTGTATACAATCAGTATATTTGATTTTTTATTTTTTGTTGTTTGGCTGACTTTTCATATGATAAAGTGAAGTAATCTTAAACTCATGGATAAATAAAAACAAGTTCAATTTTTATTTAAGAAACAGGTATTAGAAAGAATCTATAAACTTTAAATGTTAATAAAGCTCTAAAACTTTTAACAAAATTAAAGGTAGAACAAAATCAGCAATATAAAAAAAAATATTACTATAAATTGGTATAAACAATCAAGATAAAAAACTTAGGTTAGCATACGTAAAAGCCATTGACAAATGCTTTTAAAAAGTATTTATAAAGAGTTAAAGTTTTAGTGCTGATAACATTCAGTTTGCACAGTAAAAAGTTTTTTCATAGCTCAGGGGTCATCAGGTGTTTAGTGCAAAGTATCCCCGAGCGTTAGTTGTAGTTTAAGCTTTTATTCTTTATAACGTACCTAACATATCTTGTATAAGTTTTAAGCTGCCCTAGAACATATCTAAACTTGTAATGTAGACAAATTAAAAGCTTCCACCGAATAACTTATTATTATTATAATGATACAAATTTACTATAAAAGAATTGTAACGATGTTCTTAAGATGTAAATAAATACAAATGTTTAAGAACTTTTATAGCTAAAGGTATACAGACACATTTTTTAACACTACCAGTACTTAAAATTGTTTTAATTCAAGAAAATAATTTTCTTATTCTCTGTATACAAGCTTTAACTTTAAATACAAAATATTAAATAAATCAAACTTGAAAAAACAGATTTTTTTATTTCAACTAACAGTCTGTTCAAAAAATACACCATAGAAGAAGATAAGTTTAAAAAATAGAAACAAATACAAAATATAAGTATTAATTTAATCCTTGTCACACTAAATTTACTTCACTTTTAAATAAATAATCTAAAACATCAAGATAGTAATTTTAATTATGTTTTCTAACAAAAAAATTATAATTTAAATAACTACATAATTTTTGTAAATAAGAATTCCGCAGCAAAAACGCCATAAGTTTATCCGCAACTTTCATGCCATAAATTGAAAAGATTAACTCAATAGTGATGGTAAAATTCTGATTATACCTTTTAAATTCAGGTAAGGTTTCAAACTGAGATGAGGTTACTAAAATGAAATGAAACTAACTACCTACACACAAGGATATTAATTTTGTAAATTCTTACAGGAGAAAAGCCAGAATGTTATTCGAGCCAAAATAGGTTCACAAGCAGACACACAAAACTGTAGTGATAAACTAAATGTGAGATGAACAATGAAAAACGTTCATGCGAAAGTTGAGATAAAATGGCTTAATGTAGTACATAACTATATTTGAGAGCCTAACAAAAAAAACTTCATCACTGTCTTTACACTATCTGCAAAATTCTAAACCAAGGGTCGGAAAGCTTTTATAAGTTGTGGGCCAATACTTTAGAAAAATGAGATTCCGGGCCCCAGTTTATTATATGAAGTCTTATGCTTAATTATTTAAACGGTGATAAAATGTTATATAATAGAATACGTTGAACTTTTTACCCTTTAACAAAATACGTTAAAAAAGTTTTAATGAAATATTTATAAATTTCCTTTTTCTTTGTTTTAATAAAACCATAAGGAAAACCATGGTTGCCACTGATCAAGCTGAAAAAAAATTCCTGACTTTTCCTGACTTTTTCCTGATTTTTTACCAAAATTTTCCTGACTTTTCTAAATCATACTCTTAAATTAAACTTATTCTAAAAAACATAATCTAACACTTGAAACTATATAAAGCTAATTATAATACAGGTTAAAAACAACAGTTTTTTGCTGAATTCTATCAAACTTCCAGTACATCACTTAAACCATCTGTGCATGATTCATGTTTGTAATAAACAGCTCTATCAGCAAAATACTTGTACTACCACCTTATTAACACAGCTTGTCTGATAAAAGACACAATTTTTTAGCATTTCCTAGCATAAATGTATCTAGATAAACAATGACATATAAAGAACTTTTACAATTTTTGTTTATATATCACAGTTTCACTATGTAAGTGTACTTGCTACAGATCATCAATACTAAAAAGCTTACAAAATCTGCTTGTTCAAGTAGGGTACTTGTTCAATATGTTAATAGAAAATTTTTGCAGTTTTATAAAGGATATTTTACTAATTCATATTAGGTGAAGGCATTGGAAATAAAATTAAATATTTTTGTAAATTTCTAGGAAATTTTTGGATTTTTTTTCTGACTCTAAAGGACTTTTAATCAATTTTTACCATTTGAAGGCTTTGGAAAACAAGGAATTTTGTAAATTTACACTGACAAAATCTGAATTTTTTTTAATTTTATCAAATTTCCTGACTTTTCCTGACTTATTTTCAAAACCCCCCTCTTTTTACCTGACTTTTCCTGACTTTTGTCATTTCTTTTAATTTTTCCTGACTTTTCCTGATTTCCTGACTTTTCCTGACCGAGTGGCAACCCTGGAAAACCAATAACATGGATTTCAAAAGTTTTAAAACTACATAAAATATTACAAGATAAGCTTTACACAAAATAATATCTAAACTATTTTTATCCTGGTCTCAACTTATTCACTACACAATTAAATAAATAATCATTAACATCTTTATGATTGCTAAAAAATATATTAGTCCAAAAAAAGACTTCAAATAATCAAATGGTTTCCTTTTGCACTAAGACACAGTGATTTAGCCACAAATTATATATAATAAACACAAGCTTAACATGTTTGGTAAGAAAATATCCTGATTATGCTTTCACTTTCTACAAATTATTTAATGATTAACTAAGTGACCTGATTGTGATCATTTTAAGATGAAATTAAACCACTTACAAAAATTTTCTTGTTGCTAATTTTCGCAGGAAAAAAGCCAGAATGTTATTCGAGCCAAAATAGGTTGACAAGCAGAGAAACAAAACTGTAGTGATAAACTAGATGTGAGAAGAATGAGGAAAAACGCTGAGATAAAATAGCTTAATCACGACTTGATTAAAGAGTTGAAAAAAAATAGTTTGTCATTGTCATTTTACTGTGTGCAAAACTCTAAACCAATGGTCGGAAGGCTTTTATAAGTCGCAGCCCTAGAAAGCTTTTTTAAGGAAAAATTTGTAACATTGTATCAAGTTGCACTTGATTACTGTTTAGATTTGGTCGGAAGTTTTGAACTAAAAGTTCATTCAAGCGTTAAGAGAAAGCTCGCAAAGTAAAGTTTTATACTGATGCAAGTTAGTTGACAAAAGGAGAAAATAAAGTGCATACCAGAAACCCTGATGTAACATTGAGTTATGGAATGTTTTATATAAGCTAATGCAACAGACCAGCTGCAGTAAACGTGATAATTAAGAAAAGATATTTATATTGTTTTCTTGTGTTTTATAACGTGATTTTTTATAATTATCTTGTTTACATTCTAAGTACATAGTTAAATCTTATTTTGTTTTGTATATTTTTAAAGTGTATTCTTGCTAGATTATATCTTGTGTAAAGGTTTTGACCGCATTTAAATTGTTTTCTAAATTTGATGTTCTTTATATATTTGATAGTGTTTGCAATTGTTCTTTATATAAAACATGCTCAGTCATTGTCATGCATAGTTTTATATAGATTAGCCCTAATTACTATTGACTATCATCATTTAGTATAGATTAAGTTTATTATTTAAGGTACCTTAACCCATAGGTTACAAATTGACCTCGAGCCGCATTTCTTCAAAATAAACTGTAAATAAACTTGATTAATATTAACAATGATAAAAAGAGTAATATTTTATGAACTTTAACTCTTTGATAAACTGCATTGAAATATTCTCAAATTTTTATTTTAAATCTTATATGTAAATACCTATTACAAAACTGGACATTTCTAAAGTTAAAAGTTACATAAAGTATAACAAGAAAAGCTATAAAAATATAAAAGAAAATTTATTTTTTTTATCCTGATTGCAAGTCATTATCTACACAATTAAACAAATAAACAATAGCATTTAGATGGTTGCTGAAATTCATATTAATCTAAACAAAAAAACTAATAAAAATACATGTATTTTTTCAAACTAGACTTCTGTACTAAAACACAATAAATTTGGCCATAACATGTATATTATAAACTAAGAAAGCTTAATATGAATGTTAGTAACAAAAAATTGACTAGGCTTCTGATTTCTGCTTAAGATTTTAAACTGAACTAAGTAAACTGGTTGTGATCATGCTAAAATAAAAACACTTACAAGTATGTTCTTGTTGCTAATTTTCGCAGGAGAAAAGCCAGAATGTTATTCGAACCAAAATTGGTTGACAAGCAGAGAAACAAAACTGTAGTGATAGACTAGATGTGAAAATAGATTAAGATTAGATTAATTAAACAAATCTGACATTAATCAAAAATTGCGAGACTAATCTATATTATAAGGAATTTAAGTCTGTTTGAAAATGTATTAAATTATGTTAATGAAAAGTATGAAAGTTAACTTTTTTAAAACAGAATTACTTAAAAGTTTAATTATAGCTGTCATTTTTTCAACAGCATAAATACTTTTAAATTTTAGAATGAACTTTGTTGAACAAAAAACATTTTACTTCAAGTAAAAGACAAATCATTGTATTTGCAATATTTGTATTAACAACAGTTTAAAAATCAAAATAAACATCAAATTAAAAAATATAAAATTTTTTATTATTTATACAACTAATATTTTCAGATAAGCTACACGGAATTCGTTCCAGTATATGAAATCTTTATTGAGCGCCCAAAAGTTAAAGGCGAGGATGGTTTTACATTTTGTTGAAATTGTGGCTGATTGGTAGAAATCATCTCGTTTATATTCCTTCATTTTTTGCATTGAATGACAAGCTAAGAAGACCTTGCTGCGTTTTGTAAAACTGACAGTATTTGTGTTTTCTTGAAAAACTGACTAAGATTTACAAACTTCTACAACTTTTTTATGTACAAACTTAGTTTTTATTCTTTAAATTCAATCAGAGCTACTTCTCATTTTTTAAATTAAAAGAGAAAAATCGTTTATTAATTACTATTTAATAATTTTAATTCCGTTTTAGTTGACAAATATGTTTAATCATACTATTTAGTTTTGATGTTTAGTAGTAAAAAGACTATTCTTTATTAGTTTAAATAATTTTATAAACTCATTTTACTAATTAAATTTTGTGCAAAAACTTTCATTTTTTGTTCAGCAACTGATTTGTTTTGTATCCTTTAATACTACAAGCATGTGTTTTTCTGGAGTAATGGCTAGTTTTTGTTCTATGACTTTGTTGATGATTTTATTTATCTTTAATTAATGTTTTAGTACAGATTTAAATATTTTTGCTCTACTGATTAGTGTTTTTACATACAACTTTGATTTGTTTCAACTAAAACTGAATGTTTTTAAATCATTTCTTCGGATAAAAAGTTAAATATAATCTGATGTTTTTATTGTTTCACTTAATATACACTGATGGTATTCTTCCAAGTTAGTTTCATTCAATTGTTGCTTTTATTTTGGCATTTAGTTAAAATATGCATTTTAAGTTTTAATTTAATACATAAATGTAAGTTATTTTGGAATATTTCTAGTTTATTAAGAAGTTTTCATGAATTTTCAATTATATACAAACAAACTTTACCACTTTGTGAAATACTTACTGTTTTATGTCACTAACAAACTTTTTAACGTGTTATAATTTCAATAAAGAATTTTTTTTCAATGCAGTAAACCCAACTTCCTATCGTATAGTTTGTCTTTAGTTGCAGTAGAAAAATTTATAATTACAGTACTTAGATAACTATTATGTTTCTACAAATAAAAAAGTAAGATTTAAAATAAGTTAAATTTTAACTTATACGTAAATGTAACATTTTAAAATGTAAATTACGTTTTAGACGTATATTTAGGTCAGAACAACAATAATAACTGGGTTTCTGTATTTTAATAATATTCAAAAATAAAATTACGTTCTGTGAATGTCACATTTTTAGTTTTAAGCTAAAACTTTTATTAATAATGTTTAATGTAAATTTACTTTTAAGTATAAAATAAATAAAACACCTATTTAAATATTTCAAAAAGTTATCAACGCATAAACAGCATGTGAAACCAATTCATGTTAATACAACAAATTTGTTCAAGTTTTATGTTTTATTTTTTTAATTAAAAATTTGTTAAACGTTTGGGTGTAGTATGTTTATAGTTTCTGTAAAAAAAATAAAACGAAAGCACTGTAGTATTCAAATATAAATCTAAGTTTTATGCGTTTTTGACACAAACCGTATTAAAAGTCATTCCAGAAATTGAAAATTTACATGAGTATTTAGTTTCAAATTATAAAATCATTACTTATAACTTTAAAACAGTAACTGTTTTTCATATAAAAAGGCTTTCTAATCCTTCTTTATATTCAAAGTGAAAATACAACTTTTAATTTACAAAACTTATGATAAAGTTTAAAACTAACAACGTAACTTAAAGGTATTTCAAATATATTCTAAATTTTAATGCTATAAGAGAAAAAGCTGTATAAAAAAAAGCATTTTGAATACCACGATATAAGAGAAAAAAAAAGACAAAAGTTTTATACACAGTACTCTTTTATTTATGAATTAAATTTATTTTTAAACAAGCATAGTTAATTCTTTACCCAGTATAGTTGTTTTTACCACTCACTAAATTTTAATATCTTATTTTAAACTAACTTTAAAAACTACTAAAATAACAAAATATGTTAGTACAAACGATAAGGTTTGTTACTATCTTTTTGTTACTTACTATTTGTTATTCGCGTAAATTTAATTTTTTAAATTGTATACTAGCGGAAACTAATCTTAAAATATACATAACTATATGATATTTGACAAAATCTTTTCTTTAATTTTTTCTGGTATAATTGAGTTGTACAGATATGTTTTTAAACTAAACTTATACTTGATTCTTCATTTAAGCACAAAAAAGTTTTAGTAAGATTTTATATAATAAATTTTAAAAGTCTTTACAATTGTATAATATATAGTTTTTTCATTTAAAGAAACTTAAAGTTTTAAAACTAGTTTAAAGAAAAACTTTTTTTAAGATGTTAGTTTTTCTTATAGTTTTTATTAAAAGACTTTTCTTTAATCATATTGTTTACTTTAAAACAATTTGTATTAAACCGATTGTAATAAAAAAGTTAGCAAAGCGTAAAACGTTTTAACAGTTTTCCTCATAACTAAGTCAATTCAAGTCATAGTGTTATGATAACTCGTAAGTTTAGCAAATACTATCAGTCGTATTTACTACATTTCAGCTTCAAAAAGCCTACTTTGATCTTGCAACAACTATTTTTGTTTTTTTAATTGAAACAGATACTTTAAACATTTAATACGAGAAATAATTTTCTTTCTTTTAATATATAATAAAAAAACATTACCATCAGTTTTTAATAGTTTTAACTATTTTAAAACTATACAGAACTATATTAAACTATACAGAAAAAAATTGGTCATAATTAGTTTAAACTTAAACTTTAGAAAAATATTTTCAACATTAAGTAATAACAGTTTACTTAAAAATGTAAGCTTTATTTTCTTAACTCGTAATAATATTGTTCAGTTTAATTTCAGACGAGTTAGTATGAGTGGTACTCAAATATATGAAGTTTGTTACCATATAAATAAAAACAGCATATATATAAACTAGGTAAATTGAAAAATAAAACGAAGTAAAAGTATATAATCTCAGATGAAGATACAAAGTCAAACTATTTGAAAAAAAGATTCATTACATTAAATTCAATAATTAAACTATTTTAAAAGTAATACCACTATACTATTTATATACTATACTTTATTATTAGTAAAACGATTAAATAAGTTTGCCTCATCTATGATCTTAATTGTAATTAAAGAAGAAATAAAAATATCTCGTGCAAAAACACTGAACATGCTAAATAAATAATTATATAAGGATTTCATGATTTAAACAATAAGGTAAAAAGTGTACTAAAAAGTCTGTAGTACGCTATGCTGTAGTAGCTATTTCTAAGAGAAATAAAACATTTGTTTTTATTTATAAAATATGTTTAATAGAATATGCTTCTAGTAGATTTTTCAATAATTAGTTTACAAAAACTATATGCATTATAAAACCTCAACAAATTAAAAAAGCTTAATTGTAGCTTTAGTCCTTTTCTCCAGTTTCAAGAGCAATCAAGTATCTTGGTATTGTTATTTTTTCATCTGCGACAAACTCATCATTCTGGTTCAAACCATCAATTTCCTTATTTCTGTATTTTCTTCCCATTAGATCTCTTTTTTAGTCCCCTTCAGTTGGCTGCGGACTATAAGGTCTTACATGTTTTTGAAATGGATGAAGAAGCCCAGCAGTGTTGTCTTCATCCATTTCAAGAAGGTCGTCATCGTATATGTGGATTTGTAGTTTTTCTGATTCCAAAACTTCGTTGACAAAGATGTAGTTAAAAAATCTATTACCGCCAAGGTTGTCAGCGTTTTTGTCAAATGAATAATCGTGAGCTACATCTGAACAATCGGTCATGTAGACTGCCTTACCAAACCACCCACTCTCAGAGTTTTTAAAACCTGTCTTTAATATTCTAGTCGCACTTTCTTTGATAGTGCCGTGAAACAACATTAAATTATCACTTTTCTTGTCTTCCGTCTTTCTTGGACTGTTTTCAAAGACTTTGTAAATACGAAAGTCTTTTATTTGACACACTTCTTTGAAACTTGCTTCAGGGTCAATAGTTAGATCGAAAAATTCCCTTACAAATTAAATTCCCCTGCGTTTAAGTCTAATCTTTTGAGGTTATATTTAAAAGTTTTGTCAGTAATAATTTCCATTCTTAAATGTTTTTAATTTCTTTAAACTTTATTATATGCTAGAAGTTAATCAAGTATTAAATCTTTAAAGGTGTAAATTTAATTAAAAAGATATTAACTTTTTAAAGATTTTAGAAACTTAAAGATTTTAGAAAAATCTTTTTTTAATCAATAAAACAACTTTAGGGCGAATAGCATGAGTTTGGTGATAAAGTTTAAATAAAATCACAACTTAAAGTAAAACTTTATTTGGGTAATTTTTATGGAGGTATTTTTTCTATTTGTAATTACTAAAAGCATGAGAAAATTTATCTTAAGTTTTATTTAATGTCGATAGTTCATCACCAGATTAAAACAATCTCTTTCAAATAATTTATTTATAAATAATAACTCAGGACAAACTTAAGTTTAACTTTGTTTTAACTTTAGGTGTTGCAATGTGTAATTCAATATTCCTCTTTATATCGATCCAATATAATTTTTTTTTGTTGTTTGGCTGACTTTTCATATGTTTAACTGAAGTAATTTTAAACTCATGGATAAATAAAAACAAGTTCAATTTATATTTAAGAAACAGTTATTAGAAAGAAACTATAAGCTTTACATGTTAATAAAGCTCTAAAACTTTTAACAAAACTAAAGGTTGAACAAAATCAACAATATAAATAAAAACAAGTTTATTACAATAAGTTGGTATAAACAATCAAGATAAAAAACTTAAGTTAGCATACGTAATAACCATTGACAAAATGCATTTAAAAAGTACTTATAAACAATTAAAGTTTTAGTGCTGATAACATTAAGTTTGAACAGTAAGAAGAATTTTATAGCTCAGGGGTCGTCAGGCGTTTAAAGCAAAATATCCCCGAGCAATAGTTGTAGTTTAAGATTTTATTCTTTATAACATAACAAAAATATCTTGTATAAGTTTTTAGCTGCCCTAAAGTATACCTAAACTTGTAATGTAAACAAATCAATAGTTTACAATAAATAAATAACTATTATTATATTACTAATAAACTATAAACTAATTTTAACAATATTCTTAAGGTGTAAATATATAAAAACATTTAAGAACCTTTATAGCTGAAGGTCTACAGACTTCTTTAACAATACCAGTATTTAAAATTGCTTTAATTCAAAAAACATAATCTTTTTATTCTCTTTATACAAACTCAAACTTTAAACAAAAAATATTGAATATAATAAATTTGAAAAAAACTGATAGTTTTTATAATTTCAACTAACAGTCTGTCCAAAAAAGACACCATAGAAGAAGATAAGCTTAAAAAACAGAAAAAATACATAAAATATGTATCATTCATTTACACAATTTATTTACTTTACTTTGAAACAAATATCTATGACATCAAGATAGTTCTTTTAATTATATATACTAAGAAATAAAATTAAATAACTTTAAGCTTTTGTAAACAAGACCCACGTAGCAAACACTCCATAAGTTTATCCGCAACATATTGATAAGATTAACTCAATAGTGATGGTAAAAAACTCTGATTATGCCTTTTTAATTCATGTAAGGTTTCAAATTAACGTGAGGTAACCTAAGAGCGCTCATACTAAAATGAAATTAAACTAACTGCCTACAACCAAACATATTCATCTTGAAAATTCTCGCAGGAGAAAAGTTAAAATGTTATTCGAGCCAAAGTAGGTTGACAAGCAAAAACACAAAATTGTAGTGGTAAACTAAATGTGAGAAGAACAATGAAAATGTTTATGCGAAAAGTTGAGATTAAATGGCTTAATGTAGTACGTAACTATGCTTTAGAGCCTAATAAAAACATCACTGTCTTTATACTGTGTTCAAGATTCTAAACTAAGCGCCGGAAAGCTTTTATAAGCTGCTTTTATAAACAAAAAAAGTTGACTAGGCTTTTGATTTCTGCATAAGGTTTCAAGCTGAACTAAGTGAACTGGTTGTGATCATGCTAAAATAAAAACACTTATAAGTATGTTCTTGTTGCTAATTTTCGCAGGAGAAAAGCCAGAATGTTATTCGAGCCAAAATTGGTTGACAAGCAGAGAAACAAAACTGTAGTGATAAACCAAATGTGAAACTAGATTAAGATTAGATTAATTAAACAACTCTGACCTTAACCGAAAATTGCGAGACTAATCTACATTATAAGGAATTTAAGTCTGTTTGAAAATGTATTATATTATGTTAATGAAAAGTATGAAAGTTAACTTTTTACAAACAAGATTACTTAATTTTTTTTAGCTGTCATTTTTACAACAGCATAAATACCTTTAAATTTTAAAATGAATTGTGTTGAACAAAATACATTTTACTTTAAGTAAAAGATAAATCATTGTATATGTAATATCTGTATTAACGAAAGTTTTAAATCAAAATATGCATTGAATTTAAAAATGTAAGATTTTTGTATACAACTAATATTTTCAGATAAGCTAAACGGAATTCGTTCCAGTGTATGAAATCTTTATTGAGCGCCCTAAAGTTAAAGGCGAGGATGATTTTAACATTCTGTTGAAATTGTTGCTGATTGGTAGAAATCATCTCGTTTATTTTCCTTCGTTTTCTGCATTAAATCATAAGCTTTAGAGTTCTTGCTGCGTTTTTTAAAACTGACAGCAATTATTTTTTCTTGAATAACTGACTAAGATTTAAAAACTTCTACAACTTTTTGTATATATAAACTTAGTTTTGTTATTTTTTAAATTCAATAAAAGCTACGTCTCATTTTTTAAATTAAAAGAGAAAAATTGTTAACTCATTACTATTTAATAATTTCAATTCTTTTTTTAGCTGACAAAAACGTTTACTTCTTAGTTTTGATGTTTAGCAGTAAAAAAAAAGTATTCTTCAATACTTTAAGTAATTGTAGAAACTCCTTTTACTAATTAAATTTAAGTGCGAAAACTTTCATTTTTGTTTAGCAACTGATTCATTTTGTAT
The DNA here is from genome assembly GCF_965202585.1 of Thalia democratica. Lineage (NCBI taxonomy): Eukaryota > Metazoa > Chordata > Thaliacea > Salpida > Salpidae > Thalia > Thalia democratica. Next base: position 25,627 of record NW_028139425.1, read on the forward strand.
GCTATATTACTACAAGCATATGTTTTTTTCTGTAAGAATGACTAGTTTTTTTCTTTGACTTTATTAGTAGTTTTATTTATCTATAATTAATGTTTGGTTACAGATTTAAATATTTTTTGCTCTACTGATTAGTGTTTCTACATACAATTTTGTTTTATTTTAGTTAAAACTGAACATTCTTCAACTCTTGAATGGCTAAAAAGTTAAGTATAATCTGATATTTCTATCGTTTCATTTCATATATACTGATGGTATACTTACAAAATAGTTTCAATTAATTATTGCTTTATTTTGCCAAATAGTTAAAACATGCATTTTAAGTATTAAATTAATCCATAAATGTAAGTTATTTTGCAATGATTTCAGTTAATTAAGAATTTTTCATGGTTTGTTAATAACATACTAGTAAACTTTATCAATATGTGAAAAACTTACTACTTTTAGCCAGTAACATACTTTGTAACGTGTTATAACTTGAGTAAAAAACAATTTATTTTTTTAAGCAGTAAACTCAACTTCTTATTGTATAATTCGTCTTTTGTAGCAGTATAAAAATATTATAAATACATTACTTAGTTTATTAATTAAACTAAGTTAAATTTTATGTAATTTGCCAATATAACATTTCAAAATGTTAGTTACGTATTAGAAATACATTTAGGCCAAAATAGCAAAAAACAACAGAGTTTTTTGAACTTAGGTCAGATTCAATAAAAAATAAAGACTGTTCTACGGTTTATGGAAGTAAAGTTATTAGCTAAAATTTTATTAGTAATGTTTAATGTTTTTAGTGGTAAAACTTTTAAAGAATAAAACATACATTTAAAGGTTTAAAAAAGTCATTAACGCATAGACAGTAGCATTTTTCATGTTAGTACAACATTTTTATTAAAATCTTATCCTTTATTTTTTTACTTAATAATAGTTTGTCAAGCGTTTTGATTTAGTTTTGTTTAAAGTTTCTGTATAAAATTTTTAAAAACGAAAGCATTGTAGTATTCAAATAGAAACCTAAGTGTTATACTTTTTAGATACAAACCGTATCAAGTCATTTCAGACACTTTAAGTTTATAAAATTGTTTAGTTTTAATTATAAAATCATTACTTAAAATTTTAAAAAGTTATTGTTTTTATATTAAGCTTTTTTATTCAAAGAAAAAATGCAGTCTTCTATTAAAAAACTTATGACAAAGTTTAAAACTAACATTGTAATTTAAACGTAATTGAAATAACATTTAAATCTTAACGTTATAAGAGAAAAAAGCTGAATAAAAAATAAACATTTTGAATACAACTCTATCAAAGAAAAAAAAAAGTAGTTTTATACAGTATACTCTTTCATTTATGAATTAAGTTCAAAACGAGCATAGTTAATTAATTAGCAAATATAATTGTTTTTAAAACTAACTAAACTTTAATTACTTATTTTGTATCTCTTTTACTTTTTGATACTTTTGTTCAGAAAAATATTCAATGTTGTAAATAAAGTCTCATTTTTCAAGAGATATTTGTTTAAGAGTTTAAATTTTGACTGTTATTTTTTTAAATTTTTTAGCTCACTATAGTTTTGATTAAAGTTGGGTATGCAACTCTTTGACCGATAAATCTTTTTGTGTACCCAGATCCTTGAACCAAAAAAACTTTTTAGCTATTTTCTTTTTTTTTACGTCTTTTGTTCAATAAACCTTATGAAGCTCATAAACTTCAAAAACTACTGAAATATCAACACATGTTTGTACGAACTATATGTATTTCTATTACCTTTTTATTACTTATTCTTTGTTACATGCGTAAATTTTCTTTTTTAAATGTACAAAACTATTTGATGGTAAATAAAATCAATTATTAATATTATTACCAGGTATAATTGGGTTTTACAGATATATTTTTATATCTAATTTACATGTAGTACACGACTTGACTTTTTATTTAAACAATTTTTTTTGGTAGCTTCTTATATAGTAAATTTAACAATTCTTTACAATTGTTTAATATATTAGTTTTTTTTTTTATTGAAACATTAAATTATAACTAACACTACTGAAACGAATATTTTTGTATCAGTATTATTAGTTTAACAAACTAAAAAATTGTTATTTTACAGGATCATTTATAGTGAAGATTTAAATATATCTAATTATTAAAATACAAAATACTTCTTACTACTAAAACAGTGATTTTTGTCAAATTCAAATTAATACCAACTTAAAATTTTATAAGCGTTTTTGTTTGTTTATAAATGTTTGTTTTTCTTACAGTATTAATTAAAAAAAAAATTCTATAACCAATATGTTTACTTCAAAACAATTCGTAATAAACCGATCTTAAATAAAAATAGTCAGATGCAAAATGTCTAAACAACATATTATTTTTTTTTTTATATAGTTTAGTCAAGTCGAGTTGTAATGTTATCTTCACTCGTAAGCTAAGCAAAAACTTTCAGTCGTATTTACTACATTTCAGCTTGAAACAGCCTATTTTAATCGTGCAGAACTGTTTGGCAACTTTTAATTGAAACAAATTTCAAACGTTTAATTTGAAAATTAATTTTGAATCTTATATTTTCTAATAAAAACCTTTTTTATCAGTTGTGAAAAGTATTAATTCTCTTTAGGATTATACAGAGTTATATAGAACTATACAAAAAAAACATTTCGTAATCTTTTTTAAATATCAACGAAAGATTTCCAATGAATACTAATAAATTAGTTTATTGAACAAAAACAATAAATTGCTCAATTTTTTTTGTTTAAAGGGCCTGGGTACTCAAAAAGACCTCTCGATCATCGAGTTGCATACCCAACTTTGATCAAAATTATAATGACCTAAAAAAAAATTAACGTCAAAATTTTAACTTTAAAACGAAAATTAGTTTACTTCGATGGACTTTGTTTGCAAAACTTTCAATAACATTATACGAATATATAAACAAACAGTGTAAGTTTTACTCAAGTAGATGAAGTTTATTAACATATAAATAAAAAAGCATATATATAAACTAGGTAAATTGAAGATCACTCGCAGTCAAAGTATATAATCTCAAATGAAGATACATAATCAAACTATTTGACAAAAAATATTCGTTACATTAAATTCAATAACTAAACTATTTACTATTTTAAAAGCAATATAACTATACTACTTATATACTATACTTATGCTTATGTATTAAAAATCTCAAACTTTTTTTTTAGATAAACACATGATTGAAAAAGAATAAAAGCTACTCAGTACCAAAAGAAAAACACGTAAGTATCTTAAGTAAAAGTAACGAAAACACGCCAGCTACTAATATAAAAAAATAAATAATTTGCACATAAAAAAAATCAGTAAAAATAGTTTACAAAGAAATTAAATTACAAACCTCACGTATTTTGAGTGATAAGGCTTAAATTATTATCTCAAAGCTTAAAACTAAAGGGCAGGATTGAATTTTTTGATGAACTAAAACATGGAACAAACATTTTATTCAAAATAGGTTTAATTGATATTTTGATAAATAAATTGTGAAACTTATCATAAACATAATATAAAGATAGCGTTTACAAAAAAGTAAACAATATCAAATTAGCATTTTATAAGCACGTATGTATTTTATTGATACAAAATGGAGTAGAAACATTGATTTAGATAAATAAACTAGAAGTTTTATTTAGTGAACAACAGCAGTAGTAAAAATTTTGTCAAATTTCAGCCAGAATTCCATAAAAACACAAATAAATCACACAGTACAGCCTAAATACAAGTACATTACATAACACAGCAAGAGCTTCTTAGCTTGTCGTTCAATGCAGAAAACGATGGAAAATAAACGAGATGATTTCTACCAACCAGCCACAATTTCAACAGAATATTCATACCATTTTCATCCTTCAATTTCGGGTGCTGAATACTAACTTGGTAGAAAGGAACTAATTCGTAGAACTTTATCTAAAACAATAACATAATAACGTTTTTTTTTTATTGTGATATTTTAAAAACTATTTTGCTAATTTATGACATAAATTCATTTATGTAATTGAAGTGTTAAGTTTTTTTTTGCGATTTTTTTTTCTTGTAAAAGTAAAAATTACTTTAAAATATTTAAAAGTATTTAGTTGAATTTATTTTAAAACCAATGTTAGTCTTTGAAAACAATAATCTTAAAATTAAAATTGTGTTAGTTAGCTATTTTTCACATAGACGTTTTAAAACACTCGAATAATTTTACAGCTTGATCGTTTAAAAACTTAGTACTTAATAATTAGGTAAATACATGAGTTAAGAAACATTATTTTTTTTTTTTGAAAAAGTTACTTAACTTACCTCTTCAATAAAGTTTCTAACATTACGTATGTTCCTTGTTGATACATGCTTTTGAGATACCTGTATACCATAAGCTTTGTCGACTGTTTTTCTTGGAAGTTTTTGCTCATTCGGGAGTAATTGTCCGTAAGTATATTCTTTTGCATGCCTTCTGATAATGATACAAATTAATTATGTTTGAGATTAAGTTAGTTGGTTTTAATTTTGATACTTACAGATAAATGAAAAATAATCGTGTCTGAAATTTAATTAGTAATTTAAAATTAATTTCATAACAGATACCTATAACTAACTAAACAAATTTTTAAGATATACAAATGATAAAAAAGATAGACTTGGGAAGTTTTTGTTTGAACAAACATTACGCAAAATCTAAACACGTTTAATGTGATGAACTTTCACTCCTGACTCAGAGTAAACTAAAAACAACAAAAACTGTTTTAAATTTTTTATGTCAAAAATAAAAAAGGAAGATATATTAAGGTTTTCGTGTAGTTAAGTACCTAAACTTTGATAATTTATTATAATGTAAATGTTTTAAACAGTTAAAATAATAATAAAGAAATATAAACAAAAACGGATTTATGTAAACTAAAACAAAAGCTATTTTCATACGTTTATAAACTTCTAACAGTTTGGAATAATACTATTTAAATTTTTTATTAAATTGTGATTTTAGCTCAATTTAAATAACCACTTTTTAGACATTAGAAAGTGTTATTTTTCTAACCACGATAAACAATTTTTACGGACAATTACGGTTAAAATAATAATAAAGAAATATAAATAAAAACGGATTTATGTAAACTAAAACAAAAGCTATTTTCATATGTTTATAAACTTCTAACAGTTAGGAATAATACTGTTTATAAAAAAATTTATTAAATTGTGATTTTAGCTCAATTTGAAAAACCACTTTTTAGATATTAGAAAGTGTTATTTTTCTAACCACGATAAAGAAACTGACCGTCAAGGAAAAATTGAAATAAAAACCTCTCGGTTATTGACTTAAAAAGAGAAAATAAAAGCTATTCATTAAGGTTAACATATTTTAAATTGATAAGTAACAAGCAGACCTCTAGTATTACAAAGTTCCTAACAAATAAAACAAAAAATACTGAAACTTTCGGTAATAGTTAAATACCTATGTTAATAAACTAGTGTTACCGATACAAATTATAGTATATAAAAATTATTTTTTAAAAATTATTATTTTTAGTCTGCTTACTTTTTGTTATTTTAATATATCTAAACCAATACGTGTAAAACCCACTCTGTAATATTTTCAAGAAAAAGGTTAAAAGATATATATAATCTGGTAGAAAGAATTTCGCAAAAAAATTGTTGTTTAAAAAACTTAATGTTGTTTATAAAAGTACTATAAAAAGAGTTTTAAAGCTTAAATAAAATATAAGCATAATCTGTGTGTATAAAAGCTTACTAAAAAAACTAACACTACAGTCTAATTTTATTAGCTAGTGTACTACTTTGTATTTTTTATATCAAACAAAAATATATTTTAATTGTTTCTCACTTTTTATGCTTTAATTACAGATTTTAGTAAACTAATTACTTAATAAAAGTTAGCATTATCTAACAGCTTTAAAACAATTATAAGAAATTTTAATACTTTTTATGTCAGTTAGTTTTCTTAAAAATTTTTCAAAACATATTTCTACACAAACTTAACAAAGTAATTAACTATAAGTGACTAGTTTTATGAATTTTTAAAACTTACTCTTTTCTTCTTTTGAAAGTTACTTTCCTCATATTTCCTGTCCCTCCACATCTACTACATTAAACTTCATCTGGATCGTTCTCATGTCTAAAAAAAATAATAAATGTTAATTGGAGACATTTGCGGCTGGTTTTTTGAAGTATTTTAAACATCTTGGTGCAAAAATTAAAACTCTCAAGAATACTGAATTAATAGAATTGGTTTGACAAAAAACTGGCTTAAAATGGTTATGATAAAAAATGTTCAATAACTGATAACATATATGTTCTTGCCATTAAAGTGAATATTTACAACTTTAAATTTCATCAAATACTGCAATACTTTTTTAAATCTAGAACATTTTCAACTAACAGTATACATCCTTTTCCATCACAATATCTACAATTTTCATCCTTAAGAAATATTTCAAAATGATTTTAAGAACTTTTTTGTGTTAGAAGAAGTTAAATTAAATTAATTTTGTTCAAAACGTTTTTGATGGTTTTTTTTTTGTAGTTTAAATAAAATTTAAATTTCTGTTTTAAATCGTTTAGTATTAGAAAATTAATATGGCTTAGATTTCAATCTAAGATAAACTTTTACTATTTTAAAACCAGTTTAAAAATAAAGATATTAATATATATATTTTTTTTAATTATCGAGTCTTAATTTATAACCAATTTTAACAATAAACACTTATAGATAAAATAACTTCATAAAGTTTGTTATATTTATTTTTAACAGTTTAAATATATTAATATGGTACATATTAACATTAGTGAAGCAAATTTAAGAAAATAAATAAGAATTTACCTTATTAATCAAAAAATTTTGTTTATATTTGTCAATTAAATAATAAATATAGTCTTTTTCGTAAAACTATTTAAACGTAACTAGATAAACATCAGTTTTATCTAACTTCTAGCAATAAATACTATTTCTACTTATATTTTTATAAAAACAAACATCTCCAAGGCACTGATTGCAATTAGTTGTGTAATATCCGTAGTTGTCAACTATTATTTTGCCGCTATCATTGCACCTAATTGTTTATTGCAAGTTAGTATATACTATAATAAAATTAAGAAAAAAAAATTTTAAACATTTTTGGTTTCTCAAAAGTTATTATTTTCATTTCGTATAACTAAAACAGTTGTAACAAAAAGCTAACTGGCCACACGAAATGAGAACGTTGTTCTGATATCCTTCTACATTTTCGTAAGGTACAGACATCTTTTGAACTAGTTCTTCGTTGGAATAATAATAAGTCACAGTAGTTCTTGTTTTCTTTAAAAATAATATATTTTATTGTACAACAAATGAACAACTTAAAAGTGTGTAAAAATCTTTTGGTGTTGTAACTTATGAAATGTATCTAGTTTGTACAAAAAGTTGTAGTTAGTATTTTTCATGTCAAACCTAACCAAAGTTTTTGTAATTTATTTTGTTTTCAACGTTTTATATTGATAATAATGTTTAAACAACAATAGTTATACTACTGTTAGTTGAATTTAATTATAAATTAAAAAGAAACAAAAGGAAACAAAACACTTACTCGATACTTTCTGCCTTTCGTAATAGAAATTACATTATTAGGTTTTAGCCTAGAAATTTCATATCTATTGTAGTTTCTTTTCAAAACTTCAACAACTGTTTTCGTTGACAAATCCGGAATCCTAATATTTTTAAAATTTATAACTAACTTTAAACTTTTTGTAATTAAGAATTTACCACAGATTTCTCTGATAAATAGTACTGTCCATACTGAATCGGCATTTTGATGCTTCATTCAAATACAAATACAAAATTTAAACTTTTATATTTCGAAGACCCTAACTAAAAATAATTTAGACAAGCTAAATTATATACCTTACATCCCTGGTACTGCGATTTAAACTGTTTACGACTTCTGACGCCAAAGCCTCCTGATAGGATGGTGGTGGTGAATCCATCTGAGTTTTATGACTGATTTGTAAAAATCTGTTTAATTGGAAGCTAAAGTCTGCAATTATATCAAGTTTAGAATAACAAAATAATTAAGGAGATAAAATTTTTATTTAAAATATTTTTCCACATTTTTTTTTCCTTTTACGTATTTACATCTTGTTGCTAGTTTATGTTTTAGTGATATACTCAAAAATAATTTCAAAGTATCTAGTAGTGGTTATAATAAAATACAATTATGGGTCTAAGCCAAATAAATGTTTTAAGCTAGTTTTATTTTTTTAAAGCAGTTTTGTCTTTAAAAGATGTTTAATTGAAAAATTATACAATATAAAGTTTATTTTAAACTTACTAAGCTTTTGAATTTTACTCTAACATTTGCATATGATAAAAACATTATTTTACATTGGTTCTTTAAATTTTTTTATATTTGTACAAAAATTATTGAATATATAAAGATAATAAAGCTTAAGTTAACAGCTCATAATTTAAGCCTTAAAAGTAAATAGGAAACTAACAAAATTTAAAAGTTATTTAAGTTTATAAAGATTAAGCTTTAACAAAAAAAGATTCTATAATAAAAAAATAACTGATTTTTTTTTAAGTTTTGAAAGTCTCTGTGCCTCCTTATAACTATTAAAATGTTAAAAAAAAACGATCAAAAATTTGCATCTACAAATAAGTTTCAGTCAAAGTTTTTACTCAAGTTTTAATTGTACAACTATATCTGTTTAAAGTTTTTCTTATCCAAATAAACTTATGCAAAAATGTTAAATAAGTTGAGAAAAGTTTCTGATTTTATATACTTAAAACAATTCTTAAGTGAAATATACTTATTGTACGAAAACTGGACCAACAAATTACTTTAGCTTAGTTTGTATTTTCTTATTATAAATCCTTTTATATTTTTATTTGTTTTCACTTACTTGTAACTACTTTTACAAATATTCGTTTATTTATGTTGTTTATAAACAAATAAACTGCTAGCTGTGTCTATTTCTAAATGTAAAAAATACTTTAACAAAATTAAGTTTGTAAAAAAGAATAACTCTTTGTAAGTTATTTTCTAAATATTTATTGTACACGATAAACTCTCAAGTCAACATAAACTATACAACGTGCATTTGTATTTATAATAATTTCCATGTACCAATGTATAATTTTTTTGTTTATACGTTGATAGTACAAAGAATCTTTTAACTTTCGATAAATGTATAGAAAACGTCATTAGTATAAAAACAAAAAGAATTTACAAAGAAATTAAACGCAGGATCTACTGATAGTTTACATGAGTATACTTCTCTTTATATTTTTTTTGTTTCTAATTTATTCTTTATATTTCAAGTTTTTACACACTTATTTGATTTTATATAAAGTTTAGCTTAACTAAATGTTTAAAACATTAGCATAAGAAACAAGTTGTAAGTATATTAAACTTCACAACAATAACCGAAGTTGTATAAAACTTATATAAAACTTGTTTTATAAATACAAATATTTTTTTTACTAAGGGTTATATAAAACAGGCATTTATAATTCTATTACTTTTTCACCAAAACTAATGTATCTGTTCAACAAAAACAAAAATCACAAACAAGTAGTTTAAGTTTAAGTAAAAAAAATGACACGTTAAAGAAGTTCAAACAACTTTCAAGTTTAAATCATTTTTAAAGTAAACTTGTAATGATCACATCAGCATTAAGTTATAAGTTATTAATAAACTATCAAAACTAACATTACTTATATACCAAGTTTAAAACTCTTTTATACGGTCTTGTGACTCTGTCCTTATGGAGAAAAGGGAAAACACCACGTGTTATTTTTCTATAAAAGATAAACAAATAACTCAACTGGTGAAAAAAAAAAGAAATAAGTTAAAACTCATAGTTATCACTGCACTATTTGAACTTAATTGAATAGTTGCAATATAAACCTCATTTCAAATGTGTACTTGAAATATAAACGACACTTGAAATATCACAAACTTGCATTCGCCGTATTAAAATGTGAATGTAATAGTTTTGACATTGTAAGCGAGCTTACTAGCGATTTAGTACGTAATTTTGAAATACTTAGAAATTTTCAAAACTTAATGTTATTTTTATTAATAAAACTAATACTTTTTAAGTAGCCTAAGAGAAGGGGTCACTTAAATAAGAGTAATTAAAACTAAGAAGTTGAACATATAAACTTATTAGCTTACAATGTTAAATTTGTTTTATAAAACTGTTTTTTTCATGGTTTGAAACAATAAATTAGTGAATTTTCTACTCATTTAACAGCTAATCTATTGAAGTTATTACTTTTTTATTAAAACACAGACTAAAATTTTTTATAATTTAAGTAGTTTTTGAACAATTTTACTAAGCCACGAAAACTTTTTGATTTTTATTCACATAAAAAGTTATGCAAGATTAAATTTCGAAACTTAAATAAGTTAATGTAGTATCTGTTGAAATTAGTTAACTACTCAGTTTTACTTTCTCATTACTTCGAATCAGATTTTAATATCTTAATACTTATTTTGTATCACATGCTAAAAAGTTTAATACGATAACAACTAGTTAGTTGGTATTAAATAAATACAAACAAGTAAACATGCTTAAAGATTTATTTGTAAAAGCTATTTTTAAGCTTTCTGTATCTGTAAAAAGTTGTAACTCCAAATTGTTTAGATAGAATATTTTCTTTCATACCACAACTCGATTGGAAATATTTTCATTTTACAGTTAAAGTTAAGTAATTTTGTTACTAATAAGTAATCTATCAACGAAAATCAACAACGTCTTTAAAATTTTTATAAAGTGTGATACGCATATGTTTTTAATTTTATTCTTTAAGTTTTAGTACAGTATGTTTTTTTGACTTAAAATTATAAGTTTGTTAACTTAAACACTTTTAACGATGTGATTTAACTAAGATTGAAAATAGATTTTTATTGCTTATGAGTATGAGTCTTTTGAACAAAAGTATAAAGTTTATATTTAAAACCTTGAAAAGTTTTTAAGTTTTGTTTTAATAATATCTGTCTTAGTTGAATAAAATGAATAAAAATATCTTGCCTAAACTCATAAATATGTTTATAATTAACAATAAAAGCTCACAGTATCATACGACTTTTATAACTTTATAACCCAAACAAGTTAAGAAATATTTTATCATAGCTACAAATTTAAATTATCAAAAATAAATAAGATAAGATATTTTTAAAATTTTTATTTATGTGTAAACAGTTTATTTTACACAGAAAATTTTATTTCTTATAACTAAAATAAACTACACATTATAACTGATAACTGCAAATAACCGAAGCAAATATGTTGCAGTTATCAATAGTAATCTATCTTAAAAAGTCTTTTAATGTATATAAAGTAATTTAAATTATTTCAGGAAAGTTGTTGACTATTTTAACAATAGAAATTATTGAAGTTTTTTTTGCTATAAAGTTTTATATTTAAAATTTACTAAAAGACAAGTAAAAACGACTGGAAAAACTAAGTTATACTATCGAAGGTTTATATTTATTTATGACAGCAGCAACAAGTATACTTAACTTCTATTTATCAAGTATATATAACGTTCATAAAAATTTAACCAACTTATAACTAATGTTTGTTCAGAGATAGTTGAGATTAAGTTGACTAGTCAATAGTTAAGTTTATTAAGTAACTTATTATAAAACAAATGATTTCTTTTAGTTTGTTTAAGTAAAACATGTTTTTGCCGTACTTTTATTTATATTATCTTATTAACATTTTTTTAAGATGCACTTACTTATAAAACAATTTTAATACTTTTAATACCAAAAGAATTTGAATAGTTTAACATGATTTTGCAATCGAAGTGTATAGTTTTAAACATAACTTACTTTAAATAGTTCTATATATTTAATAAACTATTTAGAAAGTAAAAATAAAAACTATATCGAAACTAAAACTACCTTGTTTACTAAACTAAATTATAAATATTTATATACAAACTTTCGCTCTATTGATTATAATTGATTATTACTGAAACGCTAAGTTTCAGTTTAAAAACTTTTAATAGAAAATTATTTATTTTGCAATAAAAGATGATGATAAAAAAAATAAAATAATTTTATTTTTAAGTACTTCAGCTTTAAATGAGTACTTTTTGGTTTTAACACGGCTTTGAAAATATTTTTATAAATAGTAAGCATTCAAAATTACTTGCAGTTAATTGTTTTAATCTTTAAACAACAACAAATAATAATGTTTAAATAATGTTTTATTGCTAAAAAATTTGCAACTCTCAGCCGTAATTTCAGTTTTTAGTTTTTTTATGGCATACCCAAAACATCTAGTGTAAGTTTCGAATTTATTATATATTTTTTATCTAAAACTTTTATTGATTTAAAGCTTATCAAACCTGTGTAAAGATGTAAATTTCATTGGTAGCATACTTATTAATAAGACATGCACTTGGGCCGCAGTTTGCTGACCCTCGTAATATATCAACGAACAAAATTTGTAGATGTTTTAGAAAGCTTAACTTTTTTCTTAAGTTATTAAAAACATATTTTTTATTGCCACAGTTTCATTCGTAAAAATTACCTCACTAAATCATAAAAATAAAAATAATTGTTAAAATAATCTATTGCATGAGTTTAATTTATTCAGTTAGATCAACATCAAAAACATGTACGTGTCCTTGATAAGGATTATTAAGTCTAAAATAAGTCTAAAAGCTATATATCTCCTTGATAAGAAAAAGAATATATTATGATCTGTACAAGACATTAAACTGTATGACTCGATAACAAAAATAATTGCTCGTAAACCAGGTCCTTGTACCAAACTTTTTGAGCGCTTTTTTTGGTGTTCAATATACATAAGTTTATAAAAAGGCTCAAGATATTAGAGTTGAAAAAAAAACAGACGCAAGTTTAATTTAAGCAAAGCATGTTAGAAATTTTGTAGTGAAGTTGTTAAACTTGTATTCTTTAAATCTTAAACGAACAATAACTGTCAAACGACTAAAAGCATAGATATATAAGTTTTAATCGCTTTAAAAGATATTTAAAACTTGCAATGGAGTCCATAACTTATTTTCTTTATCAGCTTCCTAGTAGGTCTACTGTTTTCAACAATGAGCATTATAGTTTTTACTAATAAAAAATAGAAAAGTCTTTACAAACTTTTGTATATTGTTATGTTATGTCAATAAATTATTGTCTCAATTAAATCAAAAATTTATTGCAAGAACCCAAAATAAATCATTAAATATTTTATACTCTTAGCTTTACTCAATGTCAGTTCACATTTTAAATCATTTAGTATATGATTTTGAAACAAAAGGTGAAGCATAATTCACAACTTTTTGTGCGTGTTAGATGTTTTTTAAAGTTTTTTATGTTAACTGTTTTTAGGTATTATAAAAAAAAAATCGTGAAAATAACTTTAAAAATTTATAAGCGTAGCCAACA
>NW_028139425.1:39138-78370 GCF_965202585.1 Thalia democratica
TGGATTTTCAAAAGTTTTAAAACTACATAAAATATTACAAGATAAGCTTTACACAAAATAATATCTAAACTATTTTTATCCTGGTCTCAACTTATTCACTACACAATTAAATAAATAATCATTAACATCTTTATGATTGCTAAAAAATATATTAGTCCAAAAAAAGACTTCAAATAATCAAATGGTTTCCTTTTGCACTAAGACACAGAGATTTAGCCACAAATTATATATAATAAACACAAGCTTAACATGTTTGGTAAGAAAATATCCTGATTATGCTTTCACTTTCTACAAATTATTTAATGATTAACTAAGTGACCTGATTGTGATCATTTTAAAATGAAATTAAACCACTTACAAAAATTTTCTTGTTGCTAATTTTCGCAGGAAAAAAGCCAGAATGTTATTCGAGCCAAAATAGGTTGACAAGCAGAGAAACAAAACTGTAGTGATAAACTAGATGTGAGAAGAATGAGGAAAAACGCTGAGATAAAATAGCTTAATCACGACTTGATTAAAGAGTTGAAAAAAAATAGTTTGTCATTGTCATTTTACTGTGTGCAAAACTCTAAACCAATGGTCGGAAGGCTTTTATAAGTCGCAGCCCTAGAAAGCTTTTTTAAGGAAAAATTTGTAACATTGTATCAAGTTGCACTTGATTACTCTTTAGATTTGGTCGGAAGTTTTGAACTAAAAGTTCATTCAAGCGTTAAGAGAAAGCTCGCAAAGTAAAGTTTTATACTGATGCAAGTTAGTTGCGAAAGGAGAAAATAAAGTGCATACCAGAAACCCTGATGTAACATTGAGTTATGGAATGTTTTATATAAGCTAATGCAACAGACCAGCTGCAGTAAACGTGATAATTAAGGAAAGATATTTATATTGTTTTCTTGTGTTTTATAACGTGATTTTTTATAATTATCTTGTTTACATTCTAAGTACATAGTTAAATCTTATTTTGTTTTGTATATTTTTAAAGTGTATTCTTGCTAGATTATATCTTGTGTAAAGGTTTTGACCGCATTTAAATTGTTTTCTAAATTTGATGTTCTTTATATATTTGATAGTGTTTGCAATTGTTCTTCATGAGTCAACATGCTCAGTCATTGTCATGCATAGTTTTATATAGATTAGCCCTAATTATTATTGACTATCATCCTTTAGTATAGATTAAGTTTATTATTTAAGGTACCTTAACCCATAGGTTACAAATTGACCTCGAGCCGCATTTCTTCAAAATAAACTGTAAATAAACTTGATTAATATTAACAATGATAAAAAGAGTAATATTTTATGAACTTTAACTCTTTGATAAACTGCATTGAAATATTCTCAAATTTTTATTTTTAATCTTATACGTAAATACCTATTACAAAACTGGACATTTCTAAAGTTAAAAGTTACATAAAGTATAACAAGAAAAGCTATAAAAATATAAAAGAAAATTATTTTTTTTATCCTGATTGCAAGTCATTATCTACACAATTAAACAAATAAACAATAGCATTTAGATGGTTGCTGAAATTCATATTAATCTAAACAAAAAAACTAATAAAAATACATGTATTTTTTCAAACTAGACTTCTGTACTAAAACACAATAAATTTGGCCATAACATGTATATTATAAACTAAGAAAGCTTAATATGAATGTTAGTAACAAAAAATTGACTAGGCTTCTGATTTCTGCTTAAGATTTTAAACTGAACTAAGTAAACTGGTTGTGATCATGCTAAAATAAAAACACTTACAAGTATGTTCTTGTTGCTAATTTTCGCAGGAGAAAAGCCAGAATGTTATTCGAACCAAAATTGGTTGACAAGCAGAGAAACAAAACTGTAGTGATAGACTAGATGTGAAAATAGATTAGTGATGTACCGGACTCACTATCCGGGTCCGGGTCCGGCCGGATATTGCCATTTTTGTCTGATATCCGGATCCGGCCGGACTCTAATTTGAAAAAAAAGTCCGGATCCGGTTCCGGCCGGATTCTAATTTGAAAAAAAAGTCCGGATCCGGTTCCGGCCGGATTCTAATTTGAAAAAAAAGTCCGGATCCGGGTCCGGCCGGATCCTAACAAAGATCCGGCCGGACCCGGATCTAGTTAGTAGAAAAGAGCATACTGAAAAGTATTTTTTCAAAAAAAACCCTGTGTAAATTATTAAGAGTCATTTTCGTCAGTTAAAATTAAACACCTACTGTGATTGGCTCATTTTGTACACGTGACTATATTACATTTGTTTACATTTAATTAA
The DNA here is from genome assembly GCF_965202585.1 of Thalia democratica. NCBI lineage: Eukaryota > Metazoa > Chordata > Thaliacea > Salpida > Salpidae > Thalia > Thalia democratica. The sequence goes on from NW_028139425.1 coordinate 41,393, forward strand.
ACTATGAAATAAACATTTCATGAAATGCAACTCTTTACATATGTTATAAAATTGAAAACTTTGGAATACTTGCATTATTTATTGTTAGTTAAGTTAAGTATAAGTTGAGCTCAGAGAATATTAAGAGTTAATACGGTTGAATGTACGAGCCAATGAGAATCATATGACGAAATGTTTCAAACTAAATACTGATGCAACAAAACATCAGAACATGACAGGCAGTTTATATGTAAGCAGATAGTTAGTTTGGCGTGTAGCTTGAAGCAAGAAAATATCTTGAACGTTTTTTTGAATGCTTATTGTAAGTAGTGTTTTGTTTTAAAAAAGAATATTTCAACAGGTGTTTAATTGTTTAAATATTTAATCCAGGTTTATAGTTTAATAGTTTATTAAAAATTTTACAGTTTCTTGTTTACGAATAGTTTTATTTAATTTTTTTTTTGTTTTAAGTCTTTTGATATAGATTTAAATAGCTTCCAGTTTTTTAAGTGTTACCAAAGTAATTAATAATTTTCTTTATGCTAGTATTTCTTGTTGTGTTTTATATAAAAGATTCATCACTCAAAACTGTCGTGTCTGATTATAGAAAGTAGTCTCAGTTAGAATTTAGTGTTTGTTAGATATTAATTAGATAACGTAGGATTTAACTATGATGGGTAGTATAATAAGTTAAGTGTACCACAATCAGTCCACAACTTTGCTACCAAATTGTCAACCTTTGCTAGCTGTTCTACTGATTATTAGATTAAAGTAATTTTTTCAGTTTTTAAAAACCTCATTCTTACTCAGGCTTAATTTATACCCACTCTAGCTAGTTTTATTGACTTAAACAGTGGCAACCCTACTAGTTTAAAAATTTTTAGGAATTTTAGAAAATCTTGGACTGCCTCAGGCTAGTTTAGCTTTATATAAAAACTCAGGCTGGTTTTCTTTTAGATTTTGAATAAGTTTGAGCTGATCCAGTTTTGAATATTTTGTAATTTTCTAGTGTATTTTGTTCAAGAACTTGATTTCAGATTTTTAATTGTAAATAACACCTAAATTTGTAAACTTTGGGGCTAGCTGTTTTACTTATTATTAGATTAAAGTTCTTTTTTTTTCAGTTTCTAAAAACCTCATTCTGACTCAGGCTAGTTTATTCTAGTAATGCACCGCACTCACTATCCGGGACCGGGTCCGGCCGGATATTGCCATTTTTGTCTGATATCCGGATCCGGCCGGATTCTAATTTGAAAAAAAAGTCCGGATCCGGTTCCGGCCGGACTCTAATTTGAAAAAAAAGTCCGGATCCGGTTCCGGCCGGATTCTAGTTTGAAAAAAAAGTCCGGATTCTAATTTGAAAAAAAAGTCCGGATCCGGGTCCGGCCGGACCCGAAATTGTGGGTCCGGTACATCACTAAAATAGATTAAGATTAGATTAATTAAACAAATCTGACATTAATCAAAAATTGCGAGACTAATCTATATTATAAGGAATTTAAGTCTGTTTGAAAATGTATTAAATTATGTTAATGAAAAGTATGAAAGTTAACTTTTTTAAAACAGAATTACTTAAAAGTTTAATTATAGCTGTCATTTTTTCAACAGCATAAATACTTTTAAATTTTAGAATGAACTTTGTTGAACAAAAAACATTTTACTTCAAGTAAAAGACAAATCATTGTATTTGTAATATTTGTATTGACAACAGTTTAAAAATCAAAATAAACATCAAATTAAAAAATATAAGATTTTTTATTATTTATACAACTAATATTTTCAGATAAGCTACACGGAATTCGTTCCAGTTTATGAAATCTTTATTGAGCGCCCAAAAGTTAAAGGCGAGAATGGTTTTACATTTTGTTGAAATTGTGGCTGATTGGTAGAAATCATCTCGTTTATATTCCTTCATTTTTTGCATTGAATGACAAGCTAAGAAGCTCTTGCTGCGTTTTGTAAAACTGACAGTATTTGTGTTTTCTTGAAAAACTGACTAAGATTTACAAACTTCTACAACTTTTTTATGTACAAACTTAGTTTTTATTCTTTAAATTCAATCAGAGCTACTTCTCATTTTTTAAATTAAAAGAGAAAAATCGTTTATTAATTACTATTTAATAATTTTAATTCCGTTTTAGTTGACAAATATGTTTAATCATACTATTTAGTTTTGATGTTTAGCAGTAAAAAGACTATTCTTTATTAGTTTAAATAATTTTATAAACTCATTTTACTAATTAAATTTTGTGCAAAAACTTTCATTTTTTGTTCAGCAACTGATTTGTTTTGTATCCTTTAATACTACAAGCATGTGTTTTTCTGGAGTAATGGCTAGTTTTTGTTCTATGACTTTGTTGATGATTTTATTTATCTTTAAATAATGTTTTAGTACAGATTTAAATATTTTTGCTCTACTGATTAGTGTTTTTACATACAACTTTGATTTGTTTCAACTAAAACTGAATGTTTTTAAATCATTTCTTCGGATAAAAAGTTAAATATAATCTGATGTTTCTATTGCTTCACTTAATATACACTGACGGTATTCTTCCAAGTTAGTTTCATTCAATTGTTGCTTTTATTTTGGCATTTAGTTAAAACATGCATTTTAAGTTTTAATTTAATACATAAATGTAAGTTATTTTGGAATATTTCTAGTTTATTATAAAGTTCTCATGAATTTTTAATTGTATACAAACAAACTTTACCACTTTGTGAAATACTTACTGTTTTATGTCACTAACAAACTTTTTAACGTGTTATAATTTCAATAAAGACTTTTTTTTCAATGCAGTAAACCCAACTTCCTATCGTATAGTTTGTCTTTAGTTGCAGTAGAAAAATTTATAAATACAGTACTTAGATAACTATTATGTTTCTACAAACAAAAAAGTAAGATTTAAAATAAGTTAAATTTTAACTTATACGTAAATGTAACACTTTAAAATGTAAATTACGTTTTAGACGTATATTTAGGTCAGAACAACAATAATAACTGGGTTTCTGTATTTTAATAATATTCAAAAATAAAATTACGTTCTGTGAATGTCACATTTTTAGTTTTAAGCTAAAACGTTTATTGATAATGTTTAATGTAAATTTACTTTTAAGTATAAAATAAATAAAACACCTATTTAAATATTTCAAAAAGTTATCAACGCATAAACAGCAGATTTTTTCATGTTAATACAACAAATTTGTTCAAGTTTTATGTTTTATTTTTTTAATTAAAAATTTGTTAAACGTTTGGGTGTAGTATGTTTATAGTTTCTGTAAAAAAAAATAAAACGAAAGCACTGTAGTATTCAAATATAAATCTAAGTTTTATGCGTTTTTGACACAAACCGTATTAAGTCATTCCAGACATTGAAAATTTACATGAGTATTTGGTTTCAAATTATAAAATCATTACTTATAACTTTAAAACAGTAACTGTTTTTCATATAAACAGGCTTTCTAATCCTTCTTTATATTCAAAGTGAAAATACAACTTTTAATTTACAAAACTTATGATAAAGTTTAAAACTAACAACGTAACTTAAAGGTATTTGAAATATATTCTAAATTTTAATGTTATAAGAGAAAAAGCTGTATAAAAAAAAGCATTTTATATTACCACGATATAAGAGAAAAAAAAAGACAAAAGTTTTATACACAGTACTCTTTTATTTATGGATTAAATTTATTTTTAAACAAGCATAGTTAATTCTTTACCCAGTATAGTTGTTTTTACCACTCACTAAATTTTAATATCTTATATTAAACTAACTTTAAAAACTACTAAAATAACAAAATATGTTAATACAAACGATAAGGTTTGTTACTATCTTTTTGTTACTTACTCTTTGTTATTCGCGTAAATTTAATTTTTTAAATTGTATACTAGCGGAAACTAATCTTAAAATATACATAACTATATGATATTTGACAAAATCTTTTCTTTAATTTTTTCTGGTATAATTGAGTTGTACAGATATGTTTTTAAACTAAACTTATACTTGATTCTTCATTTAAACACCAAAAAGTTTTAGTAAGATTTTATATAATAAATTTTAAAAGTCTTTACAATTGTATAATATATAGTTTTTTCATTTAAAGAAACTTAAAGTTTTAAAACTAGTTTAAAGAGAAACTTTTTTTAAGATGTTAGTTTTTCTTATAGTTTTTATTAAAAGACTTTTCTTTAATCATATTGTTTACTTTAAAACAATTTGTATTAAACCGATTGTAATAAAAAAGTTAGCAAAGCGTAAAACGTTTTAACAGTTTTCCTCATAACTAAGTCAATTCAAGTCATAGTGTTATGATAACTCGTAAGTTTAGCAAATACTATCAGTCGTATTTACTACATTTCAGCTTCAAAAAGCCTACTTTGATCTTGCAACAACTATTTTTGTTTTTTTAATTGAAACAGATACTTTAAACATTTAATACGAGAAATAATTTTCTTTCTTTTAATATATAATAAAAAAACATTACCATCAGTTTTTAATAGTTTTAACTATTTTAAAACTATACAGAACTATATTTAACTATACAGAAAAAAATTGGTCATAATTAGTTTAAACTTAAACTTTAGGAAAATATTTTCAACATTAAGTAATAACAGTTTACTTAAAAATGTAAGCTTTATTTTCTTAACTCGTAATAATATTGTTCAGTTTAATTTCAGACGAGTTAGTATGAGTGGTACTCAAATAGATGAAGTTTGTTACCATATAAATAAAAACAGCATATATATAAACTAGGTAAATTGAAAAATAATACGAAGTAAAAGTATATAATCTCAGATGAAGATACAAAGTCAAACTATTTGAAAAAAAGATTCATTACATTAAATTCAATAATTAAACTATTTTAAAAGCAATACTACTATACTATTTATATACTATACTTTATTATTAGTAAAACGATTAAAAAAGTTTGCCTCATCTATGGTCTAAATTGTAATTAAAGAAGAAATAAAAATATCTCGTGCAAAAACACTGAACATGCTAAATAAATAGTTATATAAGGATTTCATGATTTAAACAATAAGGTAAAAAGTGTACTAAAAAGTCTGTAGTACGCTATGCTGTAGTAGCTATTTCTAAGAGAAATAAAACATTTGTTTCTATTTATAAAATATGTTTAATAGAATATGCTTCTAGTAGATTTTTCAATAATTAGTTTACAAAAACTATATGCATTATAAAACCTCAACAAATTAAAAAAGCTTAATTTTAGCTTTAGTCCTTTTCTCCAGTTTCAAGAGCAATCAAGTATCTTGGTATTGTTATTTTTTCATCTGCGACAAACTCATCATTCTGGTTCAAACCATCAATTTTCTTATTTCTGTATTTTCTTCCCATTAGATCTTTTTGTAGTCCCCTTAAGTTGGCTGCGGACTATAAGGTCTTACATGTTTTTGAAATGGATGAAGAAGCTCAGCAGTGTTGCCTTCCTCCATTTCAAGAAGGTCGTCATCGTATATGTGGATTTGTAGTTTTTCTGATTCCAAAATTTCGTTGACAAAGATGTAGTTAAAAAATCTGTTACCGCCAAGGTTTTCAGCGTTTTTTTCAAATGAATAATCGTGAGCTACATCTGAACAATCGGTCATGTAGACTGCCTTGCCAAACCACCCACTCTCAGAGTTTTTAAAACCTGTCTTTAATATTCTAGTCGCACTTTCTTTGATAGTGCCGTGAAACAACATTAAATTATCACTTTTCTTGTCTTCCGTCTTTCTTGGACTGTTTTCAAAGACTTTGTAAATACGAAAGTCTTTTATTTGACACACTTCTTTGAAACTTGCTTCAGGGTCAATAGTTAGATCGAAAAATTCCCTTACAAATTAAATTCCCCTGCGTTTAAGTCTAATCTTTTGAGGTTATATTTAAAAGTTTTGTCAGTAATAATTTCCATTCTTAAATGTTTTTAATTTCTTTAAACTTTATTATATGCTGGAAGTTAATCAAGTATTAAATCTTTAAAGGTGTAAATTTAATTAAAAAGATATTAACTTTTTAAAGATTTTAGAAACTTAAAGATTTTAGAAAAATCTTTTTTTAATCAATAAAACAACTTTAGGGCGAATAGCATGAGTTTGGTGATAAAGTTTAAATAAAATCACAACTTAAAGTAAAACTTTATTTGGGTAATTTTTATGGAGGTATTTTTTCTATTTGTAATTACTAAAAGCATGAGAAAATTTATCTTAAGTTTTATTTAATGTCGATAGTTCATCACCAGATTAAAACAATCTCTTTCAAATAATTTATTTATAAATAATAACTCAGGACAAACTTAAGTTTAACTTTGTTTTAACTTTAGGTGTTGCAATGTGTAATTCAATATTCCTCTTTATATCGATCCAATATAAGTTTTTTTTGTTGTTTGGCTGACTCTTCATATGTTAACTGAAGTAATCTTAAACTCATGGATAAATAAAAACAAGTTCAATTTATATTTAAGAAACAGTTATTAGAAAGAAACTATAAGCTTTACATGTTAATAAAGCTCTAAAACTTTTAACAAAACTAAAGGTTGAACAAAATCAACAATATAAATAAAAACAAATTTATTACAATAAATTGGTATAAACAATCAAGATAAAAAACTTAAGTTAGCATACGTAATAACCATTGACAAAATGCATTTAAAAAAAACTTATAAACAATTAAAGTTTTAGTGCTGATAACATTCAGTTTGAACAGTAAGAAGATTTTATAGCTCAGGGGTCGTCAGGCGTTTAAAGCAAAATATCCCCGAGCATTAGTTGTAGTTTAAGATTTTTTTCTTTATAACATAACAAAAATATCTTGTATAAGTTTTGAGCTGCCCTAGAGTATACCCAAACTTGTAATGTAAACAAATTAATAGTTTACAATGAATAAATAACTATTATTATATTACTAATAAACTATAAACTAATTTTAACAATATTCTTAAGGTGTAAATAAATAAAAACATTTAAGAACCTTTATAGCTAAAGGTCTACAGACACATTTTTTAACAATACCAGTATTTAAAATTGCTTTAATTCAAAAAACATAATCTTTTTATTCTCTTTATACAAACTCAAACTTTAAACAAAAAATATTGAATATAATAAATTTGAAAAAAACTGATAGTTTTTATAATTTCAACTAACAGTCTGTCCAAAAAAGACACCATAGAAGAAGATAAGCTTAAAAAACAGAAAAAATACATAAAATATGTATGATTCATTTACACAATTTATTTACTTTACTTTGAAACAAATAATCTATGACATCAAGATAGTTCTTTTAATTATATATACTAAGAAAAGAAATTAAATAACTTTAAGTTTTTGTAAACAAGACCTGCGCAGCAAACACTCTATAAGTTTATCCGCAACATATTGATAAGATTAATTCAATAGTGATGGTAGAAAATTCTGATTATGCCTTTTTAATTCATGTAAGGTTTCAAACTGACGTGAGGTAACCTAAGAGCGCTCATACTAAAATGAAATTAAACTAACTGCCTACACCCAAAGATATTCATCTTGAAAATTCTCGCAATAGAAAAGCCAAAATGTTATTCGAGCCAAAGTAGGTTGACGAGCAAAAAACACAAAACTGTAGTGGTAAACTAAATGTGAGAAGAACAATGAAAATGTTTATGCGAAAAGTTGAGATTAAATGGTTTAATGTAGTACATAACTATGCTTCAGAGCCTAATAAAAACATCACTGTCTTTATACTGTGTTCAAGATTCTAAACTAAGCGCCGGAAAGCTTTTATAAGTTGCGAACCAATACTTTTTAGAAGAATTAGATTGCGGGCCCAAGTTTATTATAATAAAGTCTTATGCTTAATTATTTAAACGGTGATAAAATATTATATGATAAGTATATTGAGCTTTAACCCTTTAACAAAATACGTTAAAATATTTTAAATGAAGTATTCTTAATTTTTCTTATTATTTTTTTAAAATCAAATTATAAGTAAAAACTACTATAATGGATTTCAAAAGTTTTAAAACTACATAAAAGTTTACAAGATAAGCTTTACACAAAATAAATACCTAAACTATTTTTATCCTGGTTTCAACTTATTCACTACACAATTAAATAAATAATCATTAACATCTTTTAGGTTGCTGAAAATTATATTAGTCTAAAAATATTCTAAATAGTCTATACATGGTCTTTTTAAACTAGCCTTCCACACTAAAACACAATAAATTTAGCCAATAAATATATATTATACACTAACAAAATAAGCTTAACAGGATTAGTTAGTAAAAATATGATTATGCTTTCTTTTTCTAGATAAAATTTTATGATTAACTAAGTGGCATTATTGTGATCATGCTAAGATAGAAATAAAAAGTTTTTACATGGATGTTAATCTTCAAATATTCGCAGGAGAAAAGCCAGAATAGGTTCACGAGCAGAGACACAAAATTGCATGGTTAAACGTTTATACAACCTGCCAAATTTAAGTTGCTCAGTTTAGCACTTGAATATATTCTAAAATCTAACAAAAATAGTTTATCACCGTCTTTTTACTGTGTGCAAAACTATAAACCAAGGTTTGGAAGGCTTTTTAAGTTGCGGCCTGCGGGCCTAGAAGCTTTCTTTGGAAAAGTTGACCGCGAGCTGCATTTAATTAAATTAAAGTGTAATACTTGATTCATATTAATAATGATAAAAATAATATTATAACTTGAACTTTAGTTCTTTGACAAACCGTTATAAAAAAATCATTCTTAAACCTTCTTTTTTATTGATAATAATGTAAGTAAATACCTATTACAAACTAGACATTTCTAAAGTTAAGAAGTTACATAAAATATAACATTGTAAGCTTTAAAAATATTGTAATAAAACCTATTTTTTAACACTGATCGCAAGTCATTCACTTTAAACTAAAAAAAAAATCTTTAGCATTTAAATGGTTGCTGAAATTCATACTAATAAAAAAAATGTAATAATAACATATTTTTTACAATTTGACTTCCGCAATAAAACACCATTAGTTTATCCATAGCATACACATTGCAAACTAACAAAATAAGCTTAAGATGTTTGTTAGAAAAAAAAATTGACTAGGCTTTTGATTTCTGCATAAGATTTTAAGATGAACTAAGTGAACTGGTTGTGATCATGCTAAAATAAAAACACTTAAAAGTATGTTCTTGTTGCTAATTTTCGCAGGAGAAAAGCCAGAATGATGTTCGAGCCAAAATAGGTTGACAAGCAGAGAAACAAAACTGTAGTGATAAACTAAATGTGAAACTAGATTAAAATTAGATTAATTAAACAAATCTGACATTAATCAAAAATTGCGAGACTAATCTATATTATAAGGAATTTAAGTCTGTTCGAAAATGTTTTACATTATGTTAATGAAAAGTATGAAAGTTAACTTTTTACAAATAAGATTACTTAATTTTGATTTTTTAGCTGTCATTTTTTCAACAGCATAAATACCTTTAAATTTTAAAATGAACTGTGTTGAACAAAATACATTTTACTTCAAGTAAAAGATAAATCATTGTATACGTAATATTTGTATTAACGACAGTTTTAAATCAAAATATACATCAAATTTAAAAATGTAAGATTTTTTATACAATTAATATTTTCAGATGAGCTAAACGGAATTCGTTCCAGTGTACGAAATCTTTATTGAGCGCCCAAAGCTTAAAGGGGAGGATGGTTTTACATTCTGTTGATATTGTGGCTGATTGGTAGAAATCATCTCGTTTATTTTCCTTCATTTTTTACATTGAATGACAAGCTAAGAAGCTCTTGCTGCGTTTTGTAAAACTGACAGTACTTATGTTTTCTTGAAAAACTGACTTAGACTTACGAAATTCTACAACTTTTTGTATATATAAACTTAGTTTTGTTATTTTTTAAATTTAATCAAAGCTACTTCTCATTTATTAAATTAAAAGAGAAAAATCGTTAACTAATTACTATTTAATAATGTTAATTCTTTTTTTAGCTGACGAAAACGTTTACTTCTTAGTTTTGATGTTTAGCAGTAAAAAAATATTCTTTAATATTTTAAGTAATTGTAGAAATTACTTTTACTAACCAAATTTAAGTGCGAAAACTTTCTTTCTTTGTTTAGCAACTGATTCATATTGTATGCTATATTACTACAAGCATATATTTTTTCTGTAAGAATGACTAGTTTTTTTCTTTGACCTTATTAGTAGTTTTATTTATCTAGAATTAATATTTGGGTACAGATTTAAATATCTTTGCTCTACTGATTAGTGTTTTTACATACATTTTTGTTTTATTTTGATTAAAACTGAACATTCTTCAACTTGTGTGGCTAAAAAGTTAAGTATAATAATTTATTTCTATCGTTTCACTTAATATATACTGATGGTATTCTTACCAAATAGTTTCAATTAATTATTGCTTTATTTTGCCAAATAGTTAAAACATGCATTTTAAGTATTAAATTAATCCATAAATGTAAGTTATTTTGCAATGATTTCAGTTAATTAAGAAATTTTCATGGTTTGTTAATAACATACTAGTAAACTTTATCAATATGTGAAAAACTTACTACTTTTAGCCAGTAACATGCTTTGTAACGCGTTATAATTTTGGTAAAAAGCAATTTTTTTTTTAAAGCAGTAAACTAAATTTCTTATCGTATAACTCGTCTTTTGTAGCAGTATAAAAATATTATAAATACATTACTTAGTTTATTAATTAAACTAAGTTAAATTTTATGTAATTTGCTAATATAACATTTCAAAATGTTAATTACGTTTTAGAAATATATTTAGGTCAAAACAGCAAAAAAAAAACAGAGTTTTTTGAACTTTGGTCCGATTCAATAAAAAATAAAGACTGTTTTACGGTTTATGAGGTAAAGTTATTAGCTTTAAGCTAAAAATTTATTTAGTAATGTTTAATGTTTTTTAGTGGTAAAACTTTTAAAAAATAAAACATATATTTAAAGGTTTAAAAAAGTCACTAACGCACAGACAGCAGATTTTTTCATGTTAGTACAACATTTTTATCAAAATTTTATCCTTTATTTTTTTAGTTTATTAAGCGTTTCGATATAGTTTTGTTTATAGTTTCTGTATAAAAATTTTAAAAACGAAAGCATTGTAGTATTCAAATAGAAACCTAAGTGTTATACTTTTTAGATACAAACGGTATTAAGTCCTTTCAGACACTTAAGGTTTATAAGATTATTTAGTTTTGATTATAAAATCATTACTTAAAATTTTAAAAAAGTTATTGCTTTTATATAAAAAGTTTTTTTATTCAAAGTGAAAATACAGTCTTCTATTAAAAAAACTAACATTGTAATTCAAACTTAATTGAAATATCATTTAAATCTTAACGCTATAAGAGAAAAAAGCTGAATAAAGAATAAACATTTTAAATACCACTCTATCAAAGAAAAAAAGGTAGTTTTATACAGTATATTCTTTAATTTATGAATTAAGTTCAAAACGAGCATATTTAATTCTTTAGCAAATATAGTTGTTTTTACAAGTAACTTAATTTTAATCACTTATTTTATTTATCTTATTTTGTATCTTTTTATTTTTTTATTTCTTATTTTTAGATACTTTTGTTTAGAAAAATATTTAATGTTGTAAAGTTTAATAGTCTCATTTTTCACAGAGATTTTTGTTTAAGAGTTTAAATTTTGACTGTTATTTTTTTTTTCTAGCTCTCTATAGTTTTGATTAAAGCTTGGTATGCAACTCTTTGACCGCAAAATTTTTTTGTGTACCCAGTTCCTTGAACCAAAAAAAAATTGAGCTATTTTGGTTTTTTAATTTTTTGTTCAATAAACAAGCTTATAAACTTCAAAAACTACTGAAACATCAAAACATGTTTGTACAAACAATATGTTTTTTTACTTTATGTTACCTGCGTAAATTTTGTTTTTTAAATGTACATAAAACCAATTTTTTAACATCATTACCAGGTATAATTGGGTTTTACAGATATATTTTATATCTAATTTACATTTAGTACACGACTTGACTTTTTATTTAAACCACTTTTTTTTGGTAGCTTCTTATATAGTATTTAACAATTCTTTACAATTGTTTAATATATTAGTTTTTTATTTGAAGAAACATTAAATTATAACTAACACTACTGAAACGAATATCTTTGTATCAGTATTATTAGTTTAACAAAGTAAAAACTTGTTATTTTACAGGATCATTTATAGTGAAGATTTAAATGTATTTAATTATTAAAATACATAACACTTCTTACTACTAAAACAGTGATTTTTGACAAATTCAAATTAATACCAACTAAAAATTTTATAATTGTTTTTGTATGTTTATAAGTGTTTATTTTTCTTGTAGTATTAATTAAAAGTCTTTTTTTCTATAACCAATATGTTTACTTAAAAACAATTCGTATTAAACCGATTTTAAATAAAAATAGTCAGATGCAAAATGTTTAGACAACATATTAAAATTTTTTTTATAGTTTAGTCAAGTCGAGTTGTAATGTTATCTTCACTCGTAAGCTAAGCAAAAACTTTCAGTCGTATTTACTATATTTCAGCTTGAAACAGCCTATTTTGATCGTGCAGAACTGTTTGGCTTTTTTTTTAATTAAAACAAATTTCAAACGTTTAATTTGAAAATTAATTTTGTTTCTTATATTTTCTAATAAAAATCGTTTTTATCAGTTGCGAATAGTTTTAATTCTTTTTAGAACTATACAGAGTTATATAGAACTATACAGAAAAACTTTGTCGTAATATTTTTTAAATTTCAACGAAAGATTACCAATGAACACTAATAAATTAGTTTATTAAACAAAAACAATAAATTGCTCAATTTTTTTTTGTTCAAAGGGCTTGGGTACTCAAAAAGACCTCTCGATCATCGAGTTGCATACCCAACTTTAATCAAAATTATAATAACCTAAAAAAAAATAAACGTCAAAATTTTAACTCTAAAACAAAAAATATTTCACTTCAAAGAGACTTTATTTGCAAAACTTTTAATAACATTGTACAAATATATAAACAAATAGTATAAGTTTTACTCAAATAGATGAAGTTTATTAACATATAAATAAAAAAACATATATATAAACTTGGTAAATTGAAAAATCACACGCAGTCAAAGTATATAATCTCAAATGAAGATGCATAGTCAAACTATTTGACAAAAAATATTCGTTACATTAAATTCAATTATTAAACTATTTACTATTTTAAAAGCAAAATAACTATACTACTTACATACTATACTTATGCTTATGTATTGAAAATCTCAAACTTTTTTTTAGATAAATACATGATTGAAAAAGATACTGCTTAAATTATAATCAAAAAGATAGTTCAAAAAAGTTAATAAATTAATTTTGTACTCGTCTATAGCTTAACAACACAAAATATATTCAGTTTAAACGCAAAGTAAAAACTACTCAGTACCAGAAGAAAAACACGTAAGTATCTTAAGTAAAAGTAACGAAAACACGCCAGCTATTAATAGAAAATAATTGAATAATTTGCAAATTAAATAAATCAGTAGAAATAGTTTACAAACAAATTAAATTACTCTCATGTATTTTAAGTGATAAAGCTTAAACTGTAATTCAAAGCTCAAAAATAAAGAGCACAATTGAAGTTTTTGGTGAACTAAAATATAAAATAAGCATTTACAGTAACATCTCGCTTATTTACGCACATTGTGTCCACAGAAAAAATACGTAAAGATATGAGAGATCGTAAAGAAACGAGAGGTACCAAATATACTCACTATAATGACTGTTTTTTGATATTGCCTCTAGTTAAAAGCAGACTGGGCACTTTCCCACTTTTAATTATTTGTTTATTTTGTTTATAAATATGAAAACAACAGATAAAACTATACACATTTAAAAAAAAAAAGGATTTGAATTTCTATAAAAAAAATAATACGAGTAGAAATAAATTTATTATTTTAATAATAAGTAGAAATTATCTTTATATATATGTAATATTTATATTCTATTCTACTTAGCAAATTCAATATATAATTAAGCATTTCTTTACAATAATAAAATGGTGTTTGTTAATATATAGGGCAAGACTAGTGTATTATTTCTTTGTGTTTTAAACTCTCGTTATTTCATTATACTTTCATTATTAAACACTGTCATGTTTATTTCAGAATTTTGATTTAATCTTTTATTATTAACAAAATCTCTGATATACTGAAGTATGACTAAATGTATATCAATTAGTCAAGGAACATAAATTTACAAAGTCTAAAGATATAGAGAGAATTTAAAAACATATTTCAATTACAAAATATACATTAAATCTAATTTGTGCAATATTAAAAAAAATTAATATTTTCATTTTCTGAATTTTATAGAATTCTGAAATGCGTAACTAAACGAGAGTGCGTAACGTCACGAGTGCGTAAAGATCCGAGAGGTTACTGTAGTTTAAAATAGGTGTAATTGATATTTTGATAAATAAATTGTAAAAGTTATCATAAACTTAATATAAAGATATCGTTTATAAAAAAATCAACAATAACAAATAGCATTCTACAAGCAACTATGTTTTTATGGATACTAAAAAGGAGTAAAAACATTGATTTAGTTAAAATAAACTAGAAGTTTTATTTAGTGAACAACAGAAGTAGTAAAAATTTTATCAAATTTCAGCCAGAATTCCATAAAAACACAAATAAATCACACAGTACAGCCTAAATACAAGTATCTTACATAACACAGCAAGAGCTTCTTAGCTTGTCGTTCAATGCAGAAAACGATGGAAAATAAACGAGATGATTTCTACCAACCAGCCACAATTTCAACAGAATATTCATACCATTTTCATCCTTCAATTTCGGGTGCTGAATACTAACTTGGTAGAAAGGAACTAATTCGTAGAACTTTATCTAAAACAATACATAATAATTTTTTTGTTTATGATATTTTGAAAACTGTTTTGCGAATTTATGGCATAAAAATTATTCATATACTTGAAAGGTTAAGTTCTTTTTGCGATTTTTTTTTTGTTTCGTGTTAAAGTAAAAATTACTTTAAGATATTAAGTTATCGATTTAGGTAGTTAGTACTTAGTTGAGTTTTATTTAAAACCAGTTTTAGTCTTAAAAAAAATAAACTTAAAATTAAAATTGTGTTATTTAGCTATTTTTTATATAGACGTTTTATAACACTTGAATAGTTTTACAGTTTGATTGTTTCAAATTTAATACTTAATCATTAGGTAATACATAAGTTAAGAAACACTATAATTTTTTTTGAAAAGTGACTAAACTTACCTCTTCAATAAAGTTTCTAACATTGCGTATGTTCCTTGTTGATACATGCTTTTGAGATACCTGTATACCATTAGCTTTGTCGACTGTTTTTCTTGGAAGTTTTTGCTCATTCGGGAGTAATTGTCCGTAAGTATATTCTTTTGCATGCCTTCTGATAATGATACAAGTTAATTATATTTGATATTAAGTTAATTGGTTTATTTTTTGATACTTACAGATAAATGAAAAATAATCGTGTCTGAAAGTTAATTAGTATTTAAAATTAATTTCATAACAGATGCCTATAACTAACTAAACCAATTTTTAAGATGTACAAATAATAAAAAAGATAGACTTGGGAAGTTTTTATTTGAACAAATATTACGCAAAATCTAAACAATTTCAAAGTGATGAAATTTTTACTCCTGACTTAGAGTAAACTAAAAACAACAAAATCTGTTTTTGAATTTTTTATTCTAAAAATAAAAAAAGGAAGATATATTAAGGTTTTCGTGTAGTTAAATACCTAAACTTTGATAATTTATTGTATTGTAAATGTTTTTGAATAGTTAAAATAATAATAAAGAAATCTAAATAAAAACGGATTTATGTAAACTAAAACAAAAGATGTTTTCATATGTTTATAAACTTCTAACAGTTTGGAATAATACTGTTTATAAAAAAAATTATTAAATTGTGATTTTAACTCATTTTGAAAAACCACTTTTTAGATATAAGAAAGTGTTATTTTTCTAACCACGATAAAGAAACTGACCGTCAAGGAATAGTTGAAATAAAAACCTCTCGGTTATTGACTTAAAAAAAAGCTATTCATTAAGGTTTTTAATATATTTAAATGTATAAGTAACAAGCAGACTTTTAGTATTACATAGTTCCTATTAAATAGAACAAAAAATACTGATACTTTCGGTAATAGTTAAATACCTATGTTAATAAATTAATGTTACTGATACAAATTATAGTATATAAAAATTATTTTTAAAAAATTATTATTATTAGTCTGCTTACTTTTTGTTATTTTAATATATCTAAACCAATACGTGTAAAACCCACTCTGTAATATTTTCAAGAAATAGGTTAAAAGATATATATAATCTGGTAGAAAGAATTTCGCAAAAAAATTATTGTTTAAAAAACTTAATGTTGTTTATAAAAGTACTATAAAAAGAGTTTTAAAGCTTAAATAAAATATAAGCATAATCTGTTTATATCAAACCTTACTAAAAAAACTAACACTACAGTCTAATTTTATTAGCTAGTGTACTACTTTGTATTTTTTATATCAAACAAAATATATTTTTAATTGTTTCTCACTTTTTATGCTTTAATTACAGATTTTAGTAAACTAATTACTTAATGAAAGTTAACATTATCTTACAGCTTTAAAACAATTATAAGAAATTTTAATACTTTTTATGTCAGTAAGTTTTCTTAAAAATTTTTCAAAACGTATTTCTACACAAACTTAACAAAGTAATTAACTATAAGTGACTAGTTTTATGAATTTTGAAAACTTACTCTTTCCTTTTTTTGAAAGTTACTTTCCTCATATTTCCTGTCCCTCCACATCTACTACATTCAACTTCATCTGGATCATTTTCATGTCTAAAGAAAATAATAAATGTTAATCAATTGGAGACATTTGCGGCTGGTTTTTTGAAGTATTTTAAACATATTGGTGCAAATATTAAAACTCTCAAAAATACTGAATTAATAGAATTGGCTTGAATAAAAACTGGCTTAAAATGGTTATGACAAAAAATGTTCAATAACTGATAACATATTTCTTCTTGCCATGAAAGTAAATATTTACAACTTGAAGTTTTATCAAATGCTACAATACTTTTAAGAACATTTTCAACTAACAGTATACATCCATTTCCATCACAATATCTACAATTTTCATCCTTAAGAAATATTTCAAAATGATTTTAAGAACTTTTTTGTGTTAGAAGAAGTTAAATTAAATTAATTTTGTTCAAAACGTTTTTGATGGTTTTTTTTTGTAGTTTAAATAAAATTTAAATTTCTGTTTTAATTCGTTTAGTATTAGAAAATTAATATGGCTTAGATTTCAATCTAAGATAAACTTTTACTATTTTAAAACCAGTTTAAAAATAAAGATATTAATATATATATTTTTTTTAATTATCGAGTCTTAATTTATAACCAATTTTAACAATAAACACTTATAGATAAAATAACTTCATAAAGTTTGTTATATTTATTTTTAACAGTTTAAATATATTAATATGGTACATATTAACATTAGTGAAGCAAATTTAAGAAAATAAATAAGAATTTTACCTTATTAATCAAAAAATTTTGTTTATATTTGTCAATTAAATAATAAATATAGTCTTTTTCGTAAAACTATTTAAATGTAACTAGATAAACATTAGCTTTATATAACTTCTAACAATAAATATTACTTCTACTTGTATTTTATAAAAACAAACATCTCCAAGGCACTGATTGCAATTAGTTGTGTAATATCCGTAGTTGTCAACTATTATTTTGCCGCTATTGCACCTAATTATTTATTGCAAGTTAGTATATAATATAATAAGATTAAGAAAAAAATATATTAAACATTTTTGGTTTCTCAAAAGTTATTATTTTCATTTCGTATAACTAAAATAGTTGTAACAAAAAGCTAACCGGCTACACAAAATGAGAACGTTGTTCTGATATCCTTCTATATTTTCGTAAGGTACAGACATCTTTTGAACTAGTTCTTCGTTGGAATAATAATAAGTCACAGTAGTTTTTGTTTTCTTTAATAAAAATTTGTTTTACTGTACACCAAATGAACAACTTAAAAGTATGTAAAAATCTTATGGTTTTGTAACTTTTGAAATGTTTCTAGTTTGTACACAAAGTTGTAGTTAGTATTTTTCATGTCAAACCTAACCAAAGTTTTTGTTATTTATTTTCTTTTCAACGTTTTATATTGATAATAATGTTTAAACAACAATAGTTATACTACTGTTAGTTGAATTTAATTATAAATTAAAAAGAAACAAAAGGAAACAAAACACTTACTCGATACTTTCTGCCTTTCGTAATAGAAATTACATTATTAGGTTTTAGCCTAGAAATTTCATATCTATTGTAGTTTCTTTTCAAAACTTCAACAACTGTTTTCGTTGACAAATCTGGAATTCTAATATTATTAAAATTTATAACTAACTTTAAACTTTTTGTAATTAAGCATTTACCACAGACATTTCTCTGATAAATAGTACTGTCCATACTGGATCGGCGTTTTGATGCTTCATTTAAACACAAAAATAAAATTAAAACTTTTATATTTCGAAGACCCTAACCAAAGAAAATTTAGACAAGCTAAATTATATACCTTACATCCCTGGTACTGCGATTTAAATTGTTTACGACTTCTGACGCCAAAACCTCCTGATAGGATGGTGGTGGTGAATCCATTTGAGTTTTATGACTGATTTGTAAAAATCTGTTTAATTGGAAGCTAAAGTCTGAAGTTATATCAAGCTTAGAATAACAAAATAGTTAAGGAGATAAACTTCTAATTTGAAATGTTTTTCCACATTTTTTCTTGCTTTAACGTATTTTCATCTTATTGTTAGTTTATGTTTTAGTGATATACTTAAAACTAATTTCAAAGTATCTAGTAGTGGTTATAATAAAATACAATTATGGGTCTAAGCCAAATAAATGTTTTAAACTAGTTATATTTTTTCAAAGCAGTTTTGGCTTTAAAAGATGTTTAATTGAAAAATTATACAATATAAAGTTTATTTTAAACTTACTAAGCGTTTGAATTTTACTCTTAAATTTGCATATGATAAAAACATTATTTTACATTAGTTCTTAAATTTTTCTAAATTTGTACAAAAATTTTTGAATATATAAAGATGATAAAGCTCAAGTTAACAGCTCATAATAGAATCCTTAAAAGTAAATAGGAAACTAAAAAAATTTAAAAGTTATTTTAGTTTATAACGATTAAGCTTTAACAAAAAAAAAAGATTTTATTAATAAAAAAATAACTGATTTTTTTAAGTTTTGAAAGTCTCTGTGCCTCCTTATAACTATTAAAATGTTAAAAAAACGATCAAAAATTTGCATTTACAAATAAGTTTCAGTCAAAATTTTTACTCAAGTTTAATTTGTACAACTTTATCTGTTTTAATTTTTTCTTATCCAAATAAACTTATGCAAAAATGTTAAATAAGTTGAGAAAAGTTTCTGATTTTATATACTTAAAACAATTCTT
This sequence comes from Thalia democratica, assembly GCF_965202585.1. Taxonomy (NCBI): domain Eukaryota; kingdom Metazoa; phylum Chordata; class Thaliacea; order Salpida; family Salpidae; genus Thalia; species Thalia democratica. The sequence goes on from NW_028139425.1 coordinate 60,894, forward strand.
AATTGAAATATACTTATTGTAAAAAAACTCAACCAACAAATTACTTTAGCTTAGTTTGTATTTTTAATTAAAATCCTTTTAAACTTTTTTTTGTTTTCAATTAATTTTAACTACTTTTACAAATGTTCGTTTATTTTATATTCTTTATAAACAAATAAACTGCTAGCTTTGTCTATTTCTTTACGTAAAAAATCTTGTAACAAAATTAAATTTGTAAAAAAGAATAACTGTTTGTAAGTTATTTTTCTAAATATTTGTTGTACACGATAAACTCTAAAGTCAACATAAACTATACAACGTGCATTTGTATTTATATTAGTTTTTATGTACACATGTCTAAAACATTTTTGTTTATACGTTGATAGTACAAAGAATCTTTTAGCTTTCGATAAATGTATAGAAAACGTCATAAGTATAAAAACAAAAACAATTTACAAAGAAATTAAACGCAGGATCTACTAATAGTTTTACATGAATATACTTTCTCTTTATAGTTTTTTGTTTCTTATTTTTTTCTTATATTTCAAGTTATTACAAATTTAAATTGATCTTCTATAAAGTTTAACTTAATTTGAGATTTAAAACATTAGTATAAGAAACAAGTTGTAAGTTTATTAAACTTCACAACAATAACCGAAATTGTATACATTTTAATCAATACTTGTTTTATATATACAAATATTTATTTCAATAAGGGTACATCAAACAGACAATTATACTTTTATTACTTTTTTACCAATACTAATGTATCTGTTCAACAAAAACAAAAATCACAAGCAAATAGTTTAAGTTTAAGTAAAAAAAATGATACGTTAAAAAAGTTTCAACAACTTTCAAGTTTAAATCATTTTCAAAGCAAACTTGTAATGATCACATCAGCATTAAGTTATAAGTAATTAATAAACTATCAAAATTAACATTACTTATATACCAAGTTTAAAACTCTTTTAGACGGTCTTGTGACTCTGTCCTTATGGAGAAAAGAGTAAACACCACGTGTATTTTTTATAAGAGATAAACAAATAACTCAACTTGTGGAAAAAAAGAAAACAAGTTTAAACTCATAGTTATCACTGCACTATTTGAACTTAATTGAATAGTTGCAATATAAACCTTATTTCAAATGTGTACTTGAAATATAAACGACACTTGAAATATCACAAACTTGCATTCGCCGTAGTAAAATATGAGCAGGCAATAATTTTGTTTTTTATTATACAAATTTGAATTCTAGTTATTGATTTAGAACAAAGTTTTACAAGTATTGGAAATTTTATTTTCTAAGTCTACATAGATTGAAGGCTTTAAAAGTAACTAAGCAAAACTTTATTCTTTTATTAACTATTTAAAACCAAACTTGTCCACAAACTAGCATTTTTTTACTTATTTTTATGTGGTTAAAAACAATGAAAAATAAAACTTTTTCTTACCTTAAAGCTGAAACTTTATGTATAATTTTTTCTCAATAGTACACAAACCTGTATGTTTTCTAAAAACTAAATTACTTTTGAGCAATCTTTTGTAAAGCATGAAATTTTTATATTTTTAATCATATAAAAAGTTACGCAATGCAAGAGTCTAGTAAGAAACTTTAGATTGGTTTTTAGCATTAATGTTTAAAACTAGTTAACTAGTTGGTTTTATTTCATTCAGTATTTCGAATCCGGTATTAATATCTTGATTATTTTTGTATCACATGAATGAAACTATTACTTATTATTTACAAAAATAACTAATTAGTTGGTAATAAGTAAATATAAGCAAATTAAAAAAAAAGAGTCTTTTGTTTAAGCTATTTCTAAGCTTATTAAATCTGTAAAAAACTGTAACTTATTTTTTTAATAACATTTATTATTAATACCACAACTGGGTCAAATTTGAAATTTTTTACAGCCTAAGTTAACTATTTTGGTTTTTAATAACTAATCTACCAACGAAAAACAAAAATTATTTTAAATAATTTTAATAATCTTAATGATTTTATTTTATTATTTAAGTTTTTATACAATATTGGTTTTAAACTGAAAGTCATGAGTTTGTGGACTTGAACAGTTTTAGCGGAGTTTTTATCTAATATTAGATTAGCTTTGTTTATACATAAGTATGAGTCTTTTCAACGGATAAAAAATATTTTTTTTAAGTTATGCAGCTTTCTAAGATTTGTTAGAATAATATTATTATAGTTGAAATAATATCAGCATTTTGTTTATATAATTTTTACATAATAACTAGCTTTGAACTTCTAAAACAAGTAGGTTGCAGTTTTCAATGGTAATTTGTGTTATTTTTTATAAAATATGTACAAAGTAAATATATAAGTAAGATGTTGACTGTTGATAAAAAAAAATGAAGTATCTTTTTTTTTATTATAAACTTTTATAAACAAGTTTTACTAAAAGACAATCAAAAACGATAAAAAATCTAACTTACACTAAGGTGACTGAAAGTTTATATCTTTTTATCTATGAAAGCAGTGAAAAGCATACTTAACTAGTAGTTAATATGTAGATAAAGCGTTTTTTAAAACATTTAACTAACTTATAATTAATATTTTCTCAGAGATTAGAGGTATTAATTCATAAATTGAATTTTTGATTTAGGTTTATCCTAAATATTATGCATATACAGTACTTTAAGCTTTATCAACTCATTATTTAAAATTATTTAAGTAAAGAAGCACCAACTTTTTTGTCGTTCAATAATAAATATCAATTTCCAAATTAAAACAACTTTGTTTGCTAAACTTAGATATAAACACTTATATAAAAATATTCGCTGAAAAGAATATAATCGATTTTACTGTAACGCAAAGTTAAAGTTTTAAAACTTTAAATATAAAATCATATGCTTTCGGTACCAAAAATGGTGACAGAAAAAAAGTGCTACATGTTTTGTAGAAAGCACTTCGGCTCTAAACTACTGCTTATAAATTTCAAACACGGTTTTTTTGTTTGTTTTTATAGTATAGTTTATTGAACGACAAAAACCAAGACGCTCAAAATGTTTGGTCCTAGGACCTGGTGCACGGACAACCTTTCGGTTATCGAGTCGCACACCACTTGGATTCCTTTAAACGTCTTGTCCAGGACGTTAGAAGGTATCAATAGAGCGTTAGAAGGTATTATAAATAGAAAGTATTCAAAATTACTTGCAGTTGACTTTTTTAATTTCTTAGGAAGAAGCTATATTATTTTTTTCAAAAAATATAGTACTTTTAAAATTAAAATGTGTTAATTTTTATGGTATTTAACAACAGCTAAATTAATAAAATACTGTTATATACATACACGATAATAAAGCATAAATATAGCTTTAGCTGTTCTCATTTTTTCAGTTTTTTTTTCTAGTCATTTAAATGTATAGTTTGGTATTTTGAAAAGAATACTTTAAGAAAATGTTTTATGTGTTTAATTACAGTCTAGTACCAACCCAAAAATATAATCTCAGATATATATATATTAAAAGTGTTTGATATACTCAAAATTTAAAATAGCTTGACACAACATGTTTCAAACTGTTTAATTTAAAGCATCTGTTTAAACTTTTTCTACTGAGTCAATTTTGGTATTTATTTGTAAAATTTACCCTGTAGACCTGTTTATATTTTTGAAGCAGCAAAACGTTTTTACACTTAATAACATAAAAAATTATAAAATTAAATTCAAACTTATGCTAAAAATGAGTATTATAAATTATGTTTCTCATTTTGAACAAATTTAAAACTAATACATTCAATTTAAATTCTAATGCAACCGCTAGACTTACGAAAACTCATTTTGTAGCGACCACGTGTCACACTGCGCGAATTTTTTTAAACAGAATACATCGACATGATTTTATTTTATTTTTCACCAACAGTTTTAAACTAGACAGAAATTTCTGTCGTTATATAGCAGATATATTTATCCATGATTAAAAAATATGAAAAACATTTTACTTTAACAAAGTTCATTTACACTAGTTTACTGAAATACTGTTCCTCTGACTAAAATGGGTAGAATTTAAATCAGAAATTCTAACCTATATGTTCCTAAAAAAACATATTAATAGGACTTTTTAGTTGTTTACTAAGTGTTCCGTATTTAAAATAAAATTTAAAATATAAATAGTAAAATAATTCTAGCAGTAAAATTTTCCTTTGTTTAAAACACTACATAATTAGTGCTTTACTTATTTTGCTTTAGCAAGAATTAGAAATTTGAAATAAACCGGGAAACAGGTGAAAGTTTATGTTCATCTTATTTTGCAATATTAACTACAAATAGGTGGCTGATATATTGTTTATTGAACGATAAAAAAAGCGCTCAAAAGGTTTGGTGTAAGGAGCAGGTGAAGAAAGGAACCTTTAGGTTATCGAGTCGTACACTACATGCTTATAAAGTTTCTTACTAGCTATTACACATAATTTTATATCATCTAAATATTTAAATCTTTAGTAATAAAACAATGAATGAAACGAAATGAAATAAAAGAATAATTTATATAGTAATAAAATAATAAAATCCTTTTACAATATCTTACAAGCTAGTAAAAGTCTATTATTTTAATCTAAACTTAATAATAAAATGAAAGAAAACAATGTATAATAAAGCAAAATTGTTATCAAAATATTTTAATATAAACCAAAACTATTATTTATATCTGATGACCGAAAGGTTCCTTTGCACACTAGTTTTTTTTGTACACCCAGGTCCTTAGACCAACTTTTTTTTAAGTATTTTCGTTTTTGTTCAATAAACTTACATTGAAACTTACATCAATGCTTGCGCTTGCTCTGCTAAACTATTTTCTGTTTTTACTGTTTTTATAAGATTAATGTTTCGCCTTTTTCGATTGGCTGGTTTAAATTCAAATTTGAAATATTTTGATTTATTTTGCATAACAATCATTGTGAATTTCTCCTTGGACAAACTGCAGGCTTGAAGCCATTGCCATTGGAATCAAAAGTAAGTCAAACAAAAAGTTACAAATTAGTTAATTTATATATTTATTCTTATATTGGATTACAGTAAGTGATTTTTTTTTAGTTTTTGGTTATATTTATTTTTGTTAAAATATTTTACTTAACACTTTACTAAACATTACTATCTATCAATAAACTTTACTATCTTATTTTGTATTATTTATATTGTTATAATCGCCTTGGATTATCAATCAAAGCTAAATTTAAACTGAAGGTGAATTTTTGAATTAAAAAATTTTAAAAACATATACAGTGTAGCTATTTAACCTGGAATAACTTGGAAATTATTGAACTAAATACTTTTTTATCAATAAAAAACCTGTAAATCTGAAAAACTTTTGGATAGGTAAGTAATACACAAATAAATGTATAAATTACAAGAAATGTTTAAAGTAGCATTGCAGTATCATTTCAGTAATTTAAATACATTTTTCACTCTAAACTTTATTTTTACTTAAAAGAGACAAAAACTTGAACTTTTGAAATCTTGGAAGAAATTTCTTATACTTAGTGGCCACACCTAAAAAAGCTTAATAAAATTTAGAATATATATATTAGATTTATTAAATTATACTATTAATGTCAAAGAAAGTTGCTACTTTATTATAAATAAGTCAAAAAATTAAAACTAGTTAAGTTAATTTTACTTAATCAGGGTTGCCAAAAAACCCTAAATTCTTGAAAAATCTAGAACTTGACAAATTAAAAAAAAATCTAGAATTTTATTAAAATCACCAAACAATCTTGAAAAACCTGGAGTTTTAACAGTCAGTGGGCAAAAAAGCAAGAAGTTTAAAAACACTTGGCAGTTACAAAAATTCTACTTTTTATTAAATTCAGTTTGCTATTCATGTTTGACCATTAACTGGTAAAAAATTGATGCCACCAGAGGGCAGAAAAGTAAGTTGGTAATTAATTAAATTCAATAGATATTCTGGGGTTTGTAATGAAACCAAAAAAAAAAATCATGTCTACAAATGCAACTTTTAACAAGTTTTATTTTTTGAAGTTTGACCTGAAAGCACCAAATCTCTTACCAATAGGAAGGGGGAATTATGAAAATGGATTAGAAAAACCTTGCTGTAAACCCAATGGATTTACATTTTTTTTAATATTAACTTAAACTCTGTGCACATCTAAAAACTTCCAAGTAAGCATAAAACTATAACAGATTAACTTTCTGTTCTATCCAGTTATGCTAAATTGTCTGTTTTTTATTTATTTGAAGTAATTGAAATAATTGTTTTTAAGATTTAAAATAATTCAGGATGACTAATACCAGTATAAAAGTCACTCAAGACAGTTTTTTACTCAAAGAGTAGCAACCCTGTTAGTTGTAATTTTTTTACTGTGAGAATAAAATAATTTTAATAAGTTTTGATTAGGTTGAATCACAACCTTTCAAAATTTCCATAAAAAAAACGCACTCTTTCTTAAATATTTTTTTTATTTAAGAAAGAGACGTTTTTTATTTATTTTCTTATAATAGTTTCTATTATTATTTCTGTTATAAAAAATTTACATAAGATTATGCAAGTTTGGGCCAGCAATGCTCTTTTAGGTTAAAAACTTTCTAATAAATAATAAAAAAATCTTTTAAATATTGTATTATTATTTGAGTATAATTAAATAAAGATTTTTAACTACTTTCTATCTCTATTTAGCTGTTTATCTATTTTATATTGCAAAAATAATAATTTTTAAATATTGCTTTTAATTCTTTTTGTTATATCTATTTGCTTCAGTAAACCTTACATATTTTATAGATAATTAAAAATTTATTGAATCAAATCAATCAAATAAAAGTTATCTAAAGTTTTTGACCAGTATATATAATTATTTTTATTTTTTAACAGATCCTTTGAAGAGTGAAATATTTTTTTCGGACAAGTTAAGACTCTACAGTACTTCTTCAGCATTTCCGGGTAAGATTTTATTTAGTTTTGAGGAGAATATAATATAAAGAGTTGCTTTATATCATATTTTGAAAAATTGAATTTTTAAGTAGTCAAACTTAGTTTTTTCTACTTATTATGCATTAATCAAATAAGATTTAACATACTCTAAGTTTTTAAAAAGCTTATGAAGATTAAACTGTTTTTAGATCAATAAAAAAAACAGTATTTTGAAAATCAAGTTGGTGTTTTAAATAAGTTGTAACCAAAAAGTATACAAGATACTGAAATTAACCTCCTTCATTTTTCAATCAAAGTTTAAATTGATAAATAGTTTTAAATTGATAAATATTTTTATATGGTTTATACAACACATGATAATGTTACTAAACAGAATGTTACTAATCTCTATTAAACATAGCTATAAAAAACTCTTTATGAATTTTTTTTAGTAGCTTTTCACAAATATAACTAAATTTAAATTTATAAGCACTTATTTTATGAAAATTATATTTTGTATGGTTTGTGGAACACATGATAACGTTACTAAATTTATTCGTAGCTAGATACAACTTGTTTACCAATAAGCTATCTTGTTACAAGACAATTTGTAATTCATTCAAATCAAGTTAAACCACCCTTTTGTATGAATTTTGAGCTTAACCTGAAGCTTTGAATAAACAAAAAAAATTCAGAATTTAACATGAAGAGTTCATCCATTTGATGTGACAACCGTGCCACCTGTCTGATGACCACAATAGTTAGGTGACAAAACTCCAGCAGCGACAAAAAAGTGATGACAAAATTGCAGCAGTGACAAAACTACAGCATTGTTTTGTACGTATTTTTTAATGTTTACAGCAAGAAGCTTTGTTTAAGTAGTGTTTCATTAACATCTCTTAAAGTTAATGCTAGCAAAATAAATGTTAAATTAATTGTAAACGTAAAAATTAAACTATATTTTTGTTTTATGCCCTTTAAACTAAGTTAGTAAGTTTGTGAGCAAGTTTTTCTACTAAATTTTGAAGTCATCATTTGTCACTAATGTTTTTTCTCAATGATTTTATAATATATTTCTTTTCTAACTTAAAAACTAATAACATTTAAACTACTACGTATATACTCATATATATGTCGAAATAAGTAAATTGAAAAAAACGGATAAAAATATATATTTCTAATATAGTTTACATAAATACTGTTGTGAGACTATTGTTTATGATATTTTATTTTAACATATAACTTATATAGTTACCACAGAATTTTTTGAATGCTACAATTCTGTTGGCATTAATTTATTTTTAAATAACAATTTTTTTTAAATTAGTACTAATTTAGTCTTGATCAGATATTTAGTTTTTAATTTTCAGTTATTCAATTTCCAAAAGTATTTTATACTTTTGTTAAGATTAGTATATCAGGATTGTCAAAAAACCTTGAACTTAAAAAATGCCTGCAAAAACCTTAAATTTTTGACAAAAATCTCTGAAAAACCTAGAAAACTTGGAATATTAATCTTAAACAAAAGTACTTTATCCAATCTTCAAAACGTAAAATGAATAATAGTTAAGTTCAAACAACTATTTTGTAAAATGTGTTGGATTTTTTTAAGTATATGTAGTATGTTTTGTGACTTCTCATTACTAAAATTCAAAGATTTATGTTGTCTGAAAATTTTATTTTATTTTACATTTAAGCATTACTACTTTTTTAAAATGTTTAATGAGAAACGTTTTAAACATATAATAACTGTTGCAAGATAAGTAGCTATTTAACTTTGTAAAATATTTCAATGTAAATTAAGTAGTAATAACAAGGCCAAATTATGATGTTTGAAATACAAATAAAGTTTTTTTTAGTTCAAATTGCTAAACACCGTTTGATTTTAAGAGTATGTATTAAATTTACTAGTTGATATTTTTAATTAAAATTTAAGCAGAATGTTTAATTTTCTCAAAGATTAACAAATAAACTCACCTTCTAAGTTTTTTAAGTGCAATATTTTAAAGTAAAACCAAATTCAGTATGTTTTTCTTTAAAAAATGTGTCCATAGCATTGCAAAATTTGTATAAAAGTTAAGTGAGCAAATTATTTTACTGATAAATAAACATTTAAGTTGACAGTTTTTTCTGAAAACATAATGATCAAAGTGAAAAACACCTTATTTAAGCTTTTATTAAAGCCTCAAGAACGAGTATATTATGTAATAAGTGCTCCTTATAATGTTAGTTTATAAACTTACAAATAAAATAGTTTGAATGTACTTTATACTTAACATATAAATTAAAATGGTAAAAATGTGAATAGATTTACCTTTGTAGTACACAATGTAAACAAATAAGTTTATTTATGTAGGTTTGTTGCAAGTATGTAATGAAATTAAATACAGGGATGTCAAAAAACCTTAAAACCTGGAAAAATATGTAATTTGACAGTTTAGGCTAAGAAACCTGGAATATTAATCAAAGATCAATAAAAACCTGGAACTTCAACAAATTTAACATGTAAAGTAGTAAAAATTTAATTTGACATAAAAAATCTATCATAATGATTTTTTTTGGCTTCGTTAATTTTTTTTTAATTTAAATCATATTTGAAGTAGTTTGTCAATGTTGTTATACTATTTGAGACAGTTATGTATTTAAACTTAAACTTAACCTTAAACTAAAATTGAAACAAAAACATGTACTTTCAAAAACCTGGAAGAAATTCAGAAAACCTGGAAAAAAATTCTCAAAAAACTTGACAATTTTGTTTATAACTTGATTTTGAAGTTGATAAAGTATTGTTATAATAATAATGATACTTGTTTAGTGTTTTATATCTCAGAACTTAGATTGCAAACAGGATTGCCACATAGTTCTTGAGTTTTCGAAATTTATTTCAGTACAATTATTAGTTTCATACTTACATATTGATTTAAAATTAAGTAGTAATAACAAGGCCAAATTATGATGTTTGAAATACAAATATAGTTTTTTTTAGTTCAAATTGCTTAACACTATTTGATTTTAAGAGTAGTAAATATGACAACTTTGATATTTACAAGTTAATATTTTTTATTAAAATTTAAGCAGAATGTTTAATTTTCTCAAAGATTAAAAAATAAACTCAGCTTCTAGGTTTTTTAAGTGCAATATTTTAGAGTAAAACCGAATTTAATATGTTTTTCTTTAAAAAATGTGTTGTCAATATTCCGAAAACTTTTAATGTTTATTCGTTTTACAAAGATAGTAACTGGTACTGTTATTAAGCAAAACTCCTCTTTTTTAAAATGTTTTTAATGTTGGTCTAAAATGTTTTTAAATTCTTTGGATAATGAAAAGTTTAGCATATTCCAAACATTGTCCAACATTGCACAATAAACAATATAATAATAATAATAATATCTACAAGTATATCATTAAAGTTATAGACTTTAAACTAAAGAATTTTTGGTAAAGATTAGTTTTTTACAAAACGCCTTTTATTTTTTCTTAATAAACTCTTCACAGTACTAACTACGTGCCAAAACTATTATTGGAGAACAAGTTTCAGCAATTGTTTATCTTTAAAATTAGTTGTACCCTTTTGACAATCGTTTAATTGAAAAATGTTATTTTTATATATTAAAATACCTTCAATTAAGTTTTTTGATTTTGTTTTTTTATAATGTTGTTCCATCAAATGCAAGTTTTCGTAAACTAATTTTCATAAAAGCCGAATTTAGCTAAAAATTGTTCAAAGATTTTTCCATTTATCACATATCGCCCCTTTACTAGTTAGTTATGGGTTTAACTTTTAGTTTTCTCACCATTTTTGCCTCATTGTAGCTAAAATTGCCTGAAAGGGTCAATATTGCTCACTTTGGAAAACCCTGTTCTAACCTGTAAACTCTTATGCTAATTTTTAGTATAAACTATGGTAGATTTGTAAAATTTTCTTAATGCATTGAATTTACTATTAAATAAGTCTGTAGAATTGATGAAGTAATTTGTGGCAATTCTGTCTTATAAAGTTGTTTGATAATGATAAATTTTTCAAATTGCAGCCAATCTTAGTTATTTTTATAGATTAATAGTGTTTTAAATATTGAAACAAAAGCTTCTTGCTGTAAACTATTGTTATTGGTTTTTTTTTTCGTTTTATTTTGGTGCATTTCTTCGCTTGTGTATTTTTTTCCACCATAGTAGTAAGTTGGCCACATTTATTAACATTATTTAACTATTTTAAATTCAAGTCCCATTACTAGTTTACAAAAATTTGTCAACTTCACGCATTTATAAAATAGAAACTGGTATTGCACATAAAATAAGAGTTTAGGCACAGTTTATAAACTATTTTAAACCTCAGTTTGCCATGAGTTGTGATAAAAACATGTGTCATTGTTCAATTTACTTTTGTATATCTTATGATCAAAGCTTTTTCATAATTACACATAGTTTTTCGCTAATAAGCTTTAGATAACATCTTGTACTCGTGCTTCGATAATTTTTTGCTGGGCTACTATACTTAAAGGTGAGTCTGAGCTGGAAAATAATATGAGTCAGCATAAAAAAAAAAATTGTTGATAAATTTTCAACTATCAGTTCTTTATATTTTCTAATAACATTTGTTATGTTTGGGATGGTAGGTTAGGAACATGGTAATAAGCAGAAAGAATTGCTGACTAAATCTTTTTTTCCATTAGCTCTGACTGAGTTTTAAGTAAACTTTTCAATAAGCTGTATTTACAAGAGTTTGAAAATGCAGACAGATGTCTTTGATCACATTTATTTATCACATGTAGATCCACCCTTTCCCTTGCTATTCGTACAGTATGCTTGCAATAATATCGTTTGTTTTCTCTGCTAAAATATGTAAGTTTTACCTCCAAGTGTTTAGAGCCTTTGTCATCATATTAAGTTTTAAAATAATGTTCATTAATATTTCCCTCGCTAAGCAAGTTAGTGAGAGAAGTGATAGTTATTTGCCAGCATAGTTAAAGAAGTTTTTTTCTGGTCAAAGTTATATAATTAAACAAAGTATACTAGCATGCTTTCCCACAATTGAAATTCTTTTTTTTCGAGCTGACTGCAATGTGTCACAAATTTTTTATTTAGTTGTATGGTTGATCTGTGTGCAAAAACTTTGGCAACCGTCATTTTTTTTTATAATAAGAAGCAAGCTAAGTATTACTTGAACAAACGCATCAACATGTAGGCCATAGTTTTTTCTTAAGCACTCACAAAATAGCAAAGATTTTGAAATAAGTTTGACCCCCAAAAAATTTTCAGCAGTCAATCAAAGCGGTCCGATTCGATTGTAATGTATGTATACCCTGCTTTTTTCTGAATCAGCCAAAATTTTGAAGATTTTCTTTAATTTATACCCTTATCTCTAACTTACCTTACCCAAACATGATAGATAAATTAGAAAAGTGGAGAATCTAGATACAAAAAAGAAGTTATGAAACTTAAAAGAATAAGAAATTTGGAGAATAAAAATTAATTTTCATAAAAAAAAAGTCGTATAAAAGCAACTTTATTATGCTGACTCAGCAAATATTAGGGGAAACTTCTCAATGTTTCAACAAGACTCCAATAAAAGTTTGCCAAACTTAATTGAAGGACTCGGAATGAAATACTGGTTCAAAGGATTCAATAACAAACATAATCCTCTTTTAAAATAACAAACTTAAACGGTTAGCCAGAGAAACTCTTTTACGATTGGTATACTTAAAACTAAATAAATGATCACGAAATTTTATGTGACTAACTAGTTTGAGAAGTTTGTAATATATTTAATTTTCCAGCTAAATGGTGCATAATGTTTACAAACTGTTGTCCAAAAGCTAAACCATAGTTGACATAATTATACAAAATTATCGCTATTTCATTACTCGTACATGACGTGTAAAGTTTAAACAAACTTTTTTCCAATTTTTAGATTTTTATAAACTTAAGTTCTGGCAAGTCTGAGCTAATACTTATCTACATATGTCCAAGATAGCAGTAGTAATTTTAGCAGGGTTTCTAGAATTCCAGAAGTAGATGGTTTTGAACAGAACTATAATTAAGAACTTTGTTTCAAAAACTTTTCATAATATTTTTTAGGAGGTAAATGAACTTTAAATTTAAAAATACACCACACGCTTGAGTAAACAGTTAAAACTAGCAAGTAATTGTTTTTGACAAGTACTGTTCTGAATAACGTTAGTTTGATATAATTAAAAAAGTCATAAACAACTTTTTTTAATCTCTATCACAAATCAAAATTATTTTTCTTGCATACTTTTATTTATATATACTATATTTCGGTTAACAATTTTTTCGATCTGATGAATATGATCTCAACTATGTTTGCAACTTGAGTTTCAGTTTGAAAGCTAACTAATAGGATGAATACTTAACATTTATAGTAGAAGAAATAAATGTAACCAAATTTGATTATCATCCAAAACAAAGTATGGTTAGGAAATATATGAATGCAGAATATTTATTTTGTTAAAAAATAACATTTAAGTAAGCTACATCATGAAAAATGTCCAAAATTAAATGCTTTTATCTGTATATCTAACAAAATTGAATTTGTCTAGTGTTCACATATTTAATGTTCATAAATAGTATCAAGTTTTTAAAGTATTAACATAAGATTTATTATTAATTGCAGGACTTAAATACAAGTTTACCTATAATTATTAAAGACCAAAAACTAGACTAGGATTGCCTTAAATGATAAATAAAAACTTAAAGTGATTGATAAGTTATTATTTTTTGGTAGAAATTTTCACATTTTTGTCTTTTTTTTCTTAAGGATTCAATGAAAGTGTAACTTAAAGTTGTATAAGGAAAAACAAATGAAAAGCATTAAATAAATAAAACAAAATCTTAAAGTATCCAACATATTCCAATGAGACAGAACTGAGTTTGTGTTTTTTGTTATAAAATGAAATCAAGTTGTTTTTTGAGTAATGCTATGAAAACAAATTAATGAAATAATTATATTTTGGTGTTCGAAAAGTTACATCACACACATAAGTAAGAAAAAAATTAGTTTACAGTTTTCTGCTCAAAACCATGGGATTTTTAAATAGTACTTATTATTATTTAAGATTAAATAATAAACTTTATGCCAGTTTATATAGAAAAAAAAACTTTTTTCAGTTCTGAGATATGGTAACTTTATAAATATTTACTATCAAATTTTTTGACTACAAATGTTTAATTGTCAATTTTTTCTGAAACTCTAAATTTATCAAAAGTAAGTTTTCTCTTTTATTCTTAAAGCTACAGGCCTCAAATTTTCTAGAAATGTTCCTTGTCTTGTATAATAAGTACTACACAGAAATTTGAGACAAAAGATGATAATAATTGATCTTATAAGATTCCATGCCAAATATCTTTGGCTCACCCTTACCAATTACAATTATTTAAAAGTAAATGAACATAAATATTTAGCAAGCATACAACTATAATAAAACCATCAATAGGAGTGGCCACCTAAACTGGAATGAGCTGAAACTAAAAAAAAATAAAATAATCTGAAAAGACCAGAAATTTGATACTGTCTGAGAATAAACTAGAAAAAGCTGAAATTTTGAACAAAATTTTATGAATTAGACTATTGTATTACATTGTTATGTCTATTTTTCACATTTTTATTATAAACAAAATAAAAAATAACATCCCAGTACCTTTTTTGTAAGTTTATGCTATTAAATACTGTTATTAATCTTTTACTTAAGTTTCTACCAAAAATTAACAGTAAAAATTGTACTTTCTTAAACCTAGAAGAAATTTATAAAAAACAAATGGCCACCCTATAATGAATACACCTATAATCATTACTTTTGAAATTATGTAAGCAATAGTTTTTTTATAAAACTTATTCCTATATTATAATCAGGAATTTATTATTATATAACTTTTAATCTTTTTTTCATGTGCTTAAATAAAATTGTTAATTAGTGTTACTGGTATTCAATTTTAATAAATTTGAGTAAAAAATGTGTATTTACAAAATTATTATAACTGTATGCTTATTTACAGTTTACTTTATTAAGAATTGCATATAAGCCATAAGGGGGTGAACATTTTTTTTCCTGAAAATAACATTGGATCTTATATGAAAGCTTGGAGTATAAAATACAAGCCAGTTTTTATAGAATTAAAAACTCTTATATACTTTTAAGATTTTGTAATTCTTATAAAAAGTTTCAGATACAAACGTATGGACTGCAAATTTTTTATGGTCAATTTCATCTGAAATTTTGAAAATTTAAAAATGTATTTTCTCCTCCATTTTTTGAGCTAGAGACCTCGAACTTTTAGGAAACTTCTTTTTATAGTTCAAAATACTTTGAACGTTAAAATTTTAAAAATAAACAAAGATAAAAATTTAAGATGAATAAAACAAAAAAATAGGTTGTTTTTTTCAATTAAAGTTTTATTTTTTTAAATTAAAAAAAATCCTGCATTCAATTTGGCTATTTTAATTTCAAAAAGAATGAATGCAGGATTTTAGGCCATAGGGGGGTAAACCACGTTTTTACAAGTTGATCTTATTTTATAGAGGTTTTTTAAGCTTGAAGATGCATTTTATTGTTTTATAAAATTCAAATTGTTTTTTGAGATATGACTAGTCAAAATTGGACCGCATTATAGGTGCTTTATGGAAAGGAAAAACTAAAACAGCAAAAAAAGACTATTTTATTTAAAATCTATCTCCTACATTTTTCAAGCAATCTTCTTCAAACTTTCACAGTCTAATCTTTATACAATAACAAAAAACGTTACTGTGAAATATAAAAAAAAATTGTAAAAATATTTTTTTTTGGAAAAAAAACTTGTTTTTAAAGTTTTTGTGATAAAGTTTTTATTTTTTAAATTAATAAAATTCTAAAGTAAAGAATGTTTTTTCCTTTTAATATAAGGAACATTTCCTGAAAATTTCAAGAAGATTGCTTGAAAAATGAAGGAGAAGATAGATTTTTACTGAATTTTTAAATTTCTGAGAAAATTGACCTCAAAAAATTTGCGGTCCATACGTTTGTATCAGAAACTTTGTATAAAAGTTACAATATCTCAAAAGTTGAATAATATTTTTGAATTCTATAAAAACAGGCTTGTAGTTTGTATTTAAAGCTTTTATATGAAAGCCAAAGTTGTTTTTTGTAAAAAAAAATGTTGGACTCCCCTATGGCCTTAATATTACACTTATTGTGAAAATTTTAGGAAGATTGCTTAAAAAGTGAAGGAGGAGATAGATTTTTAGTGAAATGGTGTTTTTTTGGCGTTTTTAGTTTTCACCATCCATTAGGTACCTTTAGAGGTCACCGACTTTGATTGCTCATATCTCAAAAATTACTTTGAATTTTTCAAGCAATTGAAAATGTCTGATATCTTAGATAAAACTCTAAAAAGTAAGATCAACTTGTAAAAATCAAAAAAAAAAAAAAACCCATTTGCCCTTAATAAGGGTTAGCCAAAAAAATAAATTACATTGTATCTGCATAAATTGTTTATGAAGGTTTGTGTCTTAAATTTTTGTAAAAAATAGCCAGTAGAAATAAATTATTTGAAAGGTTTTTGATTTTAAAATTTTGTAGCTACTTTATTTATAATTAAAAAAATACAAATTTAAATAATGAATGGTTTTAGAAATAAATAATTTTAGAATTTTAAAAACTACTTAATTGATAATTCTGTAAAAAAATCAAAAAATTAAAAATGGTTTTAGGAAAAAAAATGTTATACTGTTTATGTAAAAAAAAGCCTACATTAAAAAAATCAATAATTACCAATGGACTTTTTATAAAAAAAGGTAAAAAATTAAATAAGATGATACTTTTTTATAGTGAAATAGTATATTTCATAGTTTTAATTTTTGCCTAATATGTGGAACCTATTAAATCAGGTTTGGTTCTAATCTATTGTCTTCCATTGTTCTAATCAGTTTTTGAAAACTTAGTATTTTGTTTGTTTATAGAAAACATGCCTATGTCAATTTCCTTCATTGTTATAAAATTCTTCCTGCTTACAATGTTATGTTTTAGCAAAACAGTATAAGAGTAGTAGAGAAAACTAAGGTAAATATTAATTTATCAAGAAATTCTAATACAATAAGCTAAATCATACTAGCTATTTTTAGTCTTTGCGTGTGGTAACTTTTATAAAATTAATCTTTATGATTTGCGTTTGTTTTGTTGTAATGAAAAATATAGTATTTTATTAATAGAAATAGTAGTGTTTTGTAGTATTTATGTTACAATTTTCTTTCAAATTACAATGGTTACAATTATATATTTGCAACGTTTAAGATTACAATCATAAAGAAATCACTATCAGTTTTAAATACTTTTTTTTTGACATTGTGTATTTAGTGTTTTTTTAATTAGCTTCTTAAGTCCTTTAATAAACAGAGACTCCTTTTTTAATAAAAGAAACTTAACTAAACTTAAAATAATTTTTAATTTTGTTTTTCTAGTTTTATTGATCTGATGTAAACTTTGATGGTTTTCAAAACTGTAGTATTGCAGAGTTAAGCAAGTATATAATTACACAGGGTTGCCACAAAACCTGGAATCCCAAAAATTTGAAGTTGAAAACTTAGGCTTGAACAAAACATAAACCTGGAACTTAGTTTGAAAAAATCTGTA
>NW_028139426.1:0-78106 GCF_965202585.1 Thalia democratica
TGTAAACAAACTTAGAACTTTTTAAAACATTTGTCCATGAAGAAACTTTTTCATAAAGGAAATGTTTGCACAAAGACACTTTTGCACGAAAACTCTTTTACACGGAGGGTCATTATCAAACATGAGTTACAAATTCAAAAAATATAGAAATTAAAAAAAACATACTGATCGAGGGTATGGTTTAGGGGTCTCAGTAATAGTTTAAAAAATGTATTTAAAGAATAAAAAATAGTATTAGTAAACTAAAAAAAATGCAAAAGAAAAATTATATATTTTAGTAGTAAATTTATTTGATAATTTAAACGTTTAGCATTAATTTTAATCTAATTTCACAGATTCGATTTATTAATACTGGCTAAGATAATGAAATTATCTATAAAATTAAAATGTTTATTTGTTTAAAATGTTTTTTAAAGTATAATATAAATATTAAACTTAACGTTATACATTTATTGAGTAAAAAAATTTAACAAAACTATTCATTCATAAATAAAGCAGCTTAAATTACAACTTACAAACGTTTGCTTCGATAAAAGAAATATTATAGCGGTTAAACTCGAGTTTAATCTCTGAAGGATTGAGCTTAATTTTAAGTTTAAACATTAGTTAGTCTTATACTGAGACGAAACTTACAAGCATTGTAAAAAGCACTTACAGACATTGAGATTCATAGCTAGTATTTGATTGATTTTATGAAACTTTAAGGTAACTATTTGAACTATGTTATAAACATCGTTAAAAATTTCAAGTGAAGTTGTATAATCCGTTTTATTTACACATGTTTTTACACATGATATTTACAAACCTAAAAGAAAATTCTAATGTACTGCTTTAATAATGATTTTTTATTGTAGTAAACTAATTTTCATATTTAAAATATTTTTACTCTGTAAAAATTGTTATATTTAGTCTTATATTACCAATATATATATGTAAGTTTTTATCATTTGTTACGTAAAACTTATTGTTTTTATTACTTAAGCTCCTAAAAATTTGATTATGAATTTGATTTTAACAATAAACAGGTTATATATCATTATATTTTATAACTTCCTTTTTAAAATTTCAAAACTTAACACTGTGACGTTCCTTTTGTTAATTCAAAACGTTTTTTAGCTAAAATAATTATTTTAAACAACTAAGATGTTACAACTGATATATTACTTCAACTTCATACATGTATATATATACAACTTCAGCTACTAAGCTTAATAGCAATGATGTATAAATGTTTATTCTAAACTTTAAGTTTTTTATGACAACTTTTATAATATAAATTTTGCATAACTAGTTCTATACCTTTTTTATATAAACTTAAAAATAAACTTTTGTCAAATGAACTTAATTTTGATACTTTATTATAGTTATTAATATAATTAACAGTTAAGTGGCTTTTATGAAAAAAATATTTTTTTTTTCTTAACTTTTGTAACTTTTACAATTTTCTGTTTTAATATAAATTCCGAATGTATTTAAACAAAGGAAAAATTTTGCATGAAGACACTTTGTATGAATCGTTACTTTTACACCAGGGGTCCATTTTATACAGTTAAAAATTCTAAACAAAAAAAATTTTTGATTAATTTTTTTTTTAATATGTACCAATAGTAAAAGTTAATAGTAAAAGTGATAAAAAATTATATGTTAGATAAAAAAAAATAAAACTAAAAGTTTTCAAGTTGTGCAAAAGTGTCGTTATGCTGAAATGTCCCTTTGTACATATTTACACCTACCCAAGTTTTGATCATTAAACTATAGCAATGACCTTTGAAAGAGAAACTTTAAAATTAACTTAGACTTTTCAATTTTCTTTAAGTTTAACAGAAAATGTTTTTAAGAATTAAAGAAAATCAAAGGTGTAGCAGTAATTTTGTTAAAACTTTGCTTTATTGAAGGTTAATCTATTAAAAAAAATCATACTGAAATACGGCAAATAAAGTTCTGTAAATTTTAAACATTTACTTTTAATGAGCTCATTCGTAAACTCTAGTATCATGGGGAACAGGTCTAAACTGCACAAGCTTACAAAATTGCACGAGGACACAAAATTGCACAAGGAAATAAAACCGCAAGAAGACTATTTTGCACCAAGGGTCGATTTTGCACGAGTTACATTTTTGCACGAAAGTAAAAAACAGAAGACATTAATATTTAAAAAAAATATAAAAGATAATTTAATAAAAAAATTAAAAATAAAAATTACTGACCGAGGGTAAGAAATAGGGGTAACAGTGATAATGAATAAAAATATAAAAATTATTCAATAAATATTTCTGTACAAAAAGCAAATTAATTAAGATAATAAAAAAACTACCGACCGAGTTTAAGGGTTAGGGGTATAGGGGTAACAGTGATACTAAGAAAACAATATAAAATTGAAACATTTAAAATTTAAAAATTTAAAACTAGAAAGAAAAGAATAAGTTACCGACCGAGGTTAAAGGTTAGGAGTAACAGTGATAAAAAAAGTCTAAAAAGAAAAAAAAATACTTGTGCAAAAATGTCTCTGTGAAAAATTGTCAGCTCGTGCAAAAGTGCCTCCGCGCAAAAGTGAACCTTTGTGCAAAATTATCTTCGTGCAACTTTATCTTCGTGAAATTTTATTCCCTTGTGCAAAAGTGTCTTTTTGCAAAATCATCTTCGTGAAATTTTGTCCCGTCGTGTAATTTTGTACGCTCGTGCAAATTTGACAGAGAACAAGTTTTATGTACTAAAAATCATTTTTGTAACTTTTAATTATTCTATCATTAAACATCTTTTTAATTTTCAACGCTAATAAAGTTCAGCTAGTAACTATCATTAGACTCTATTTGCACTTTTTGAGTTAATAAAATATAGAAGGTTGTGTAGATTAAAAAAAATAAGTTATAAACAGAATAGTTTTACCATATTTACAAACGTTTTTAAAAAAGTTTAGTACGACAAACACATATATTAAAAACAAACACACAAATGCTCTAAAACCTATATTAATCCAAGTTCATATTATTACTGTTTACTTAAAACCGTTGAATCATAATATTAGAAGAATAGAAACAGTAAAACACCAAATTCAAAAAAATTCATAGCATATCTTCTAGTAAGTAATAAATACACAAATATATAAAAGTTTTATTTAATTTTGTTGTTGTACTTCCTTCTAGCAAATTGACACTCATGTTTTATAAATTTTTTTTTGAAACAGTTTACTATTCATAATTTTTTTTAAATTAATTATATATCGTATTAAATAAACAAAAAAAACCGTTTAAACATAATATTAAATTAACTTAATTGATATTTTATTAAATTTAATTTTTACTGATTAAAATGAGAAAAAAATCTTTACTTTTTACTGTATATGAAAACACTAGACTTCTTAACGAATGATAAAAATACATACCAATCATAAATATCTATTGACGTAACTTTAACTCGCAAACGTTTACTTTAATAAGATAAATTTGAATAGAAAGAAATGCAGTAATTTGCATTAGTAGTTGAATAAGAGTTTTTTCATCTTAAAGATGCATCATACCAAAAAATTATGATGCTTACTACGAATAATGATTTAATATTATGTAATATCTATGTTCGTTGTGTTCACATATCTTAATATATAATAATAATTTATAAAAACTAGTTTTATATATATAGATAATATTTAATGATTATTTTGATTTAGTTTAATTTAAAGAGAGTTAAAAAAAACATATTCCATTAATCTAACAGTCAGTAATATATACCTTAAAAGTACATAAATTGATTAAAACAGAAACAAAATTGTATGTGTTTAAAATTGTTAAATAAACTAACAATAAATGTTTGTATACTTACCAAGTTTCAAAAGTAAGTTTTTTAGATTATTGTTCACAAATTTTTAAATTCAATTTTTTAGGAACACTTTAAAATTTTTTAGTAGAAGTTGTTTGCTAATGTTTTATTATTAGTCATCGAGATATGTAGCTTAGTGAAAACAGGTAAAATTTTAATAAACGTCGTTTAAAATTAATAAATTTTTTATACAAATTAGTAACAAAAGCTCATCTGTATTATTCAGTAACAGCTTTTATTAACAACTTAGTTTAAATTGTTTATATATCCATAATAATATTACTAATTAAACATATTTTAAGTTTAATATTTCTTATATGCTTAACACAAAGCTTACTAAACAAAAAATTTATAACTAATGTACTAAATATAACAAAAAAATATTTGTTTCAAATTATAACACGCATTTTTGCACCTTATATGAATTCAAATTTTTTCATTAAGGATAAAATATTTAAAATGAAAGCGCTTAGGGCTTTTCTTGAACACTTAGACATATTTTGATTAGAAAGTAATAAAAATACTACAATGAAGTTGACTAACTACAAATAAAATTCATAAATCACTTAAACTCCTGATGAACTTATTTTTAGCGCGATACAGCGCAAAACAGTTTTAGAAACTTTACCATTCAAAAAACTAATTAGTTTTCTTTTTACTATAGCTAAATTTGCAGTTTTATATTATCCATACTTAAGTTGCTGGTTAAAAAATTGTTTAAAGTAATTGTGTAGGTCAATCTTAAAATAAAATATACTTTAAGGTTATGAGTTTCTTTAGGTTCAGACTTTTGTATAAAATATAATATAATTTTATTTAACAAAAGTAATGAAAAAATTTAAAAAGATACAATTAAAAACATTTTGTCTATTTTTAAATTTAAATCTTTGTTTTTTAAACATTTAAGAAGAAAATAAGAATGATAAATATGCTTATAAAATTTTCAACAACAGCCAAAAAAATACTAGTATGGTATTAATTAAACTAGATAACTTTAAAAAATTTAATAACTGATTAAAAATAATTAACTGTTTACACTATATTATTAAAAAAAAAGTTTAACTTAGAATAAATAAGTAGTACTTGACATTTAATTTTTTTCAATTTTACTTTAAAAGCATATTGATAACCTAAAAACGTTCACTTTATAAAACTTTATCTATTAATCTGATTTATTTTTAATTATCTGAGCAATTAATCTGATTTCAAAAAACTGTTCTAAAAGCGATAAGCAAGAAGTTTTATGTACTTATCTACGTTATGTAACTATAAGTGAAAAAAATGTATTTGTAAAATAATTTTACAAACAATTCTACACACTATTTAATGTTGCAGTATATTTGATTACTAGTACTTTTTCATTACAAAACTTTTATAACTACGATTGATGTAAAACCATGATATTGAGGCTAATTCTATATTAAACTCTATTCTATTAACATTTAAATCAGTTTTAAAGTTCAGTCTTTAACAATTCAGACAAAGTATACCAAGCTTAAACATTGTAAGCCCTAAATAATTACAATAGTTAGTTTTAGTATACTATTTTGTTACACTACCTATAAAAATTAGACACTGTAATTTATAATTCTTTTCAGGAATCAATAAAAAAATTCAGTTTCTTTAAAAACAAATTAAATTTACGTGATTTATACATACTCTAATAGGTTAAAGAATAACTCCTGTTATAACTTCATAACCGCATTGCATACTGTATACTTCATAACTGCGATCTGAGATTAAACGCAGGAGTGTAAGTTATTGTGTTGTAGTCTTTTATGTATACATTTAAAACATTTATACCGTATATTTTTGCTCCATTATAATTAGGCTACCAAAAGCGTCCTGTTCTTTTAGGTATATCTTTTAAATTAAAAATCCTAAATTTTCTATAAATTTAGTATAAAATTGTAACAAAAATTCAAATTTTTAGTAACGTCATAACTTTTAGTCAAGACAAAAGTTAATTTCACTAGTTTATATATAAATATGCAACATTTACCCTTATGCTCATCTCAAACTCTCTAATTTCCATCGCAATATAGCGCTTACAAGTATTATTTATTGTTAGATAAATGTTTTACAACACATAAATTTGTAAATTAATTCTAATAATGGACTTTTCATTTGTAAGCGCTGTGTGCGTTGAAAATAAAAGAAAAAAAAAACGAAGTGTAGTTTATTTTACAAAAAAAACGTTTATCTTATACTGCAACATTCTACCTACGTCACAAAAAACTTAAAATTATAGAAATATGTTACAAAGATGAATTGATTACCTGAACTAATTTATATATATATATAAGTAAAACGAAAATATGTAAGCTAAATAAAACTAGAGTGAATTGATTCAAATTCTTATAAGAAAATTTTATAACCATAACAGACCTTTTAGTTATAATGACATTAGAACTAAGGGTTATAATTGTATTAAGTCAGACAACTACAATCCCACTCGGTCAGATCCTTACAATACCAGCAGTTCAGATTTTTATAACAGTAAGTCAAATTGGTATAACATTATTACAGACGATTATAACCCTAGATTAGATAGTTTTAGTATTACAGGAGATTATCGTGGCCATAATAGCAGTAAGTCAGATGCTTATAGTCTTATATTTTCAGCGTTTAAACACGCTTACGATAAGTACATTAAAGTTAAATGTATTTTCTTAAAATTAAAAAAAACGTAAGAATTGATACTACAAAATACTGATTAAATAAAGTAGTGAAAATTAAATACAAAACCATTCAAGAAAAATTACTTATAAAGGAAAGAGAGATATTTTTTTAAAGTTTAGATAAAGTTTAAGAGATAACAAAGTTATCGTCCACAGGTTAAGGTCAGAGATAACAGTTGTAGAAAAATAAAAGTTGAAATAAGTAATAAAAATAATTGATTAAAAAAAAAACAAGAAAAAAAAAATAATAATAAAAAATAAAACAAAAAGAGTGATAAAAGTTACTGACCAAAGGTAAGAGTGAGAGATTTTAAAGTTTCATTTAAAAACATATGATTACATCCTATTAAAATTTACCTAGGTTTTTCTTTAAAAAATTCCTTTCCTTACAACAGATTTTTTAACATTTACCTACCGAAAATAAAACTCAATTTTATAAAAGGTAGCTAAAACAATATTGTTTGCTGAATTACGTTATTTAATGCATATTAACATAGAATTAAAGTTAAAAATTTGATAATCTGAATTGAATTTAAGCCTATCATAACGGTAAAAATGATGCAAAGATGTACAATAACAGACCTTTTAGTTATAATAATAGTAGAACTGTAGGTTATAATTGTATCAAGTCAGGCGACTACAATCCCACTCGGTCAGATCTTTACAATACCAGCAGTTCAGATTTTTATAACAGTATAGCAAATTGGTATAACATTATTACAGACGGTTATAACCCTAGATTAAATCGTTATAGTATTACAGCAGATTATCGTGGCCATAATTTGTAGTGAGTAACAGTATGAGTTACAATAATTGTAAAGTTTTTTTTCTTTGTTTAAAAAATGTTTAGCATTTCACTTCAAATAAAAAGTAATTTAACTTAGTAGTACATTTTATAATTTACTTTAATTTGTCTAATACATTTACTTGGTCATGAAATAAATTTTCAAGAATATGTTTTTGTTGTAAAAGTAACCTAGTTTGAAATGAAACTAATTACTACTTCTCTTTTGGAATTTGTAAACTTAAATTTAAACTACCGAAGTTTTTGTTAAATCAGTTAGCTTTTTCAAATATACCCATTATAATGTTCAAACTACATCATATCTGTTAATAAGTAATATTTCAAAATAACACAAATAAAATAATTTCCTTAGTGACATCATTATAAACTTAACGTTTTTATTTCTTTCTCCCTTCTGTATAAATTCACGAAGATTTTAAATTTGATACAACGAATTTTTTTCTCGAATTTTTAGCGCACTCAAGCGCTTACAATAACGTTATACCTCTTATGTACAATTAAAAAGTACAGTAAAAAAACTTAATGTATATGAAGTTCTGAAAATTCGGTCAACATAAAATATCTAAGACTAAAAAAAGTAAATTTAAACCTATTTAAAACCTGTGATTACTTACAAGGGGTGTTTAAGATAAGAAAATTGAAATAGTTAGTCATTATACTTAAAATTATAATTACTACTTATTTTGTAAAAAAAACAACTTTTATGTTGTATATAGTTAACATAATATAAATACAGTGACCTCTCACTTATTTACGCACGTTGTGTCCACAGAAAAAGTGCGTAAAGATACGAGAGATCGTAAAGAAAGAGAGGTACTAAATATACTTACTATGATGGCTGTTTTTTAATATTGCTTCTAGTTAAAAGCAGACTCTGGACTTTCCCATTTTTGATATTTTGTTTACTCAATTTATGAATATGATAACAAAAGATAAAACTATACATAAATTAAAAAAAAAAAGGAATTGAATCTATATTTAGTTATAATACCTGTAGAAAAATTTTACTAACTTTAATAATAACTAAATTTTATCTTTATTTATATTTGACTTATTTGATACTTAACATTTTTATTTTTTTGTACTTAGCAAATTCAACTTATAATTAAGCATTTGTTTTCAACTAGGAAATGGTGTGGCGTCTACAACAAGACTTGTTTCTACAGCCTTATACGAGAAAATATGCATTTGGTGCTGTAACGGATTTCTTCTTTTGAACCAAAATATATAAAATATAAGAAAAATGTTTGTTAAAAGTTGATTATGTTACTACATTTTTTTGCTAATTTGACCTTTGCACACATAAGGCTAAACTTAAATTTAATCTCTTATTGTTTGTCAAAATATACTTTTCTGATTAATATCTAACTTATGTGAAATTTAATCTTGAAATTTAGGTTTTCAAAGCTATAAAATTCTAATTCTTTATTCTATTATTAATAGCTTCTAATTTAAACGTAATTTTTAGAAAAGTATTTTATTTCCTACTAATGTGTAAAATCAATTTATTATTATGGGAAATTTTTAATTAAACCATTGTAATGGACTGCTGCTAGTTGCATGATTTATTTTTGAACTGTGAATATTAAGAGAGTATTTAGAGTTTGCTGCAGATATGAGAAATAAAGCTTAAAGTCAAAAATAGTTTTTATAAAAAAAAATAATACATTTTATGTGTGCAGTTAGTATGTTTTTGTATAGGTATGTAAAGTGTAATAAACTCCTGAAATATTATACATGAACATTTTAGTTTATAGTTGTAATTAATACTTAGATTCAAATTAATATTTTAACTGGTGTTAAATTACTTAACCATTTGAGCTAGATTTACATGTTTAATATTTTATTAAGTCTTATATAGTTTAGTGCTCACTAAAAGTTTAGATTAAGTTTTTAATGAATTGTTTTAAGGTTTTTTAAAGATATTTAAAGAAGTGCTAGTTCTTTAATTTTTTATAGTTACTGCACTAAGCTTAGATTGTTACTAAATTTGCAGTTTATCCAAGTGATATTTAAAAGTTTAAAAAATTTATGAATATTTTTGTTTAAAATTGAGATTTAGTATTAGTGTTTTGTGGTTCTTTTTTAAAAGATACGATGCTTAAACTGTTGTCTTGTCTTATTGATATAAAGTAGTCTCATAAAGATTCTAGTATTTTTTAGATACTTATTAAATAAGATAAAACTTAGTTATAATGAGTAGTACCAATAAGATAAGTGTACCGAAATTACATAAAAATATTATAAACTGCTTTAAATATTGTACCAATGTTACAAAACATAAAAAAAGTACATTGAACAATTTAAAACCCAATAATAACTAATAGCTAAACAACATATCTGATTGGTTAAGTTTTTAAAGGATTTGTATAAAAATTCGTGAAATTTAAAATTAACTATTATTTAATTTTGATACCAAAATGTTATTTCTGATAAAACTTTGTTTAAATCTAAAATTAAATAGTTTTACAAATATTGTGAAAAAGATAATTTAAACCTACAGCTTTGCACGGTTTTAGAGATGTGGAGTGATTTAGAAGCGTTTAGAATTTAAACTAAAACAATTAATTTAATGGATAAAAACATTTGTATAGAGGTGCTAACTTACGTCTAATGTTTTTGTTGTTATATATATTTAATAAACTTTGAAAAATCAAATGAAAATTATCGTGAAATTTAATAAGGTTTTAGAACTGTTTTAAAAAACTTATGAAAACGAATATATTTTTACATAAATAACAATACTTTAAACTAAACGAGTAAAAACATTTGAATTTAAAACAAATATTTTACATTGTTTACTTATAAAAATTTACGGCTGGTTTCTAATTAAATTTATAGTTCCAACAAACATTTAAAAAATTTAATAGTGTTAAATCGTTGTACTTTATAGTATTAGAATTATTCGTAATCTATTCAGCTTGCTAAAAAGTAACCTTTTACTTATTCAGCTTGCAGTCATACTCGTATACAATGACTTTAAATTTTGACATGATATTCATCAAAAATTGATGTTTTTTTAACATTAGGTTTTAATCAAATTTAAATTAATGTAAGTAATTTTGATGCTTAGTAAGTATTAGAAATTTGTTAAATTATACTTATACTTATTATGTTTAAATAAAAAGTGTTAAAAAACACTAAAGAAATGGTCGGCAATAATTTGTTATGATAACTATATAAAAATAGAATTTTAAGTCAATGTCAAGGTAAAAGATGGTTTGTTTACTATTCATTAGATTAAAATACTACTTCGGTAACTTTTTTGTTAATATTTTGTAATTGAAAATAAAAATGGTGTCAATTCATTTTTTCGAAGGTTTCAGTATAAAAACGCTGTTTCAATACTTCAAACTACATATATGATTTCCTAGCTACCATCTATCTAGTTAATCATCATTATGAATAAATTTTGAATATCAAGGGTTTGTTTGAAAGTTAACATTAATGTCAATAATAGAACTTTTCTACAAAATTTCAATAAATTTTTTTATATAAAATAAATTTTTAAACCATTATTAATGCACTAGTTTAAGTTTACCTGCTAACCTTTTATAAAATTAAACAATTTATTTAAGAAGTTTTATTATTGATATCAATCATATATTATTTAATTAATTACTTTAGTTTCCATCGCATCTCAATTAAATTTGCTTGCTTGTAACACAAAACACAAAACAAGACACTTGAAAAACAAAAACTATATTAGTAAAATCAAATAATTGAGCGTTTCAATGTCAGATTAAAGTCTGCATTTCAAAATATTTTAAACATAAAATGTTTTTTGTACATAAAAATATAAGTAAATGATACAACTTAATGTTTTAAAACAATATTTGAATTTTATTTTATTTCAAATAAACTTAATTCAAAATGTAATTTAAAACTATTTAAGTTTCAATTCAAGTACTACTTTTAACTTAAAATGTGTTCATGTTAAACTATGTTACAAAATGTTATAAAATTGATAAACAACTTTTAAAATATCAATAAATTGCTAATGGGAACACTTTAAATATTCAATATATATATAATTTTAAATAGTTCTAAAAACTTACTGAAGTCACGCCATAACTGTTCGCTTCCATTAATTGTATAGATTAAGAAAACACCCGTTTAAGTACTTAAAAGTTTATAGTACATCAAAGCACTTGAAATTATTTAAAAAGCAACAATTTGTTATAAGAGCTGAACAAAATTTAAAACAATAAAATTTTAATATTGTTAAACATTTAAAGCGATATATATTCTTGCTAGTTATCGTAACACAGGTAGGTTTGTATCAAACAAAAAAAAAACTATAGATAGTATAATATATAATTATATACAGTATATTTGTATACTGACACAACACTTATTAGCTAAATAGAATTTTATTTTAAAATGCTTTTGATTTTTCTTACTAAATATAACTAAATCTTCTACTATTTTTTTTATTGAAATCTAAATTTGAACCTGTTAATAAAAAAAATTTAAAAACTTATTAAAAATTTAATTAGTAAAAGCCGAATCATAATTTAGAAAAAGTAGAAATGATATGTTTTAATTTT
Source organism: Thalia democratica (assembly GCF_965202585.1). Classification (NCBI taxonomy): domain Eukaryota; kingdom Metazoa; phylum Chordata; class Thaliacea; order Salpida; family Salpidae; genus Thalia; species Thalia democratica. The sequence goes on from NW_028139426.1 coordinate 11,850, forward strand.
AGCACAGTAAACAGATAATTAAGCAAAGTTTATCTTCTTAGGTTAAGAATTCTCAACCATAAATAAAACATATATAAAATTGTATCACTATTTGTCTTAGAAAATAAAATGCTCTTAATAAACTCAATTATTTTAAGGAAATATGAAGCTTAATTATTTATTATGTTTATTTAATAGCTAACTTTTAAACTTTAAGTTGACAAAGTTTTCGATTTTATAAATTAAATTAATTTCTACTATAGTAGTTTTTCAAAATTGTTTTATTTTAAACTTTTGTTTACTAATTTACATGTTTACAAGTCTTAAACTTAGTTGTGTATCATAGAAATGTTAGCTTCTACAACTTATATAGATCTATACATAAATCATGTTCGAAAAATTAGGACGCTGCAATATAAACCAGCCACAGAAAGTAGAGGGCTATTCTAGTCACAGCCTACTGCAGTAAACATGTTATTCATGCTTTATAGAGACTTATATTGTTTTCTTGTATTATTTAAAGTACTTTGTACTTTTTAGATTAGGGTTTATTTATATCTTAAGTTATTAAATTTTATTTTGTTTTATACTATCTTGGAGTATATTCCTGTTAGATTGATTATAAAGTAAAGTTTTGACCACATGTAAAGTAGTTTCTAAAGTGTGATGTTATTTATACATTTGTTACTGCTCGCAATTGTTAATTATTACAAAATTTCCATTCATTGTCATGTCTAGTTTTATAAAAAGTAGATCTAATTATTATTAAGTATCATAATTTAGCAAAGGCTAAGTTGATTATTAAAGGTATCTATCTAGTTTACAACTGGCGTCCTCGGTTATTTTGAATTTAAACTATTTTATTTAAATAGCTAAAGTAGGCGTAATAATACGCTAAAAGTACTGAATTACTTGGTTCATGTGGAGATGATAACCTCTACAAATTTATAAAAATAAAGTGAAACGGAAATTTGTGAGCTAAATTTAAACGTAGTTAGAATATTTTTTTTGTATTCTTAGAAGAACTTTTAGCTACAGAAAAAAAATATTATAAAACTTAAAGTTTGTATTAGATCCTCTTTTGATTTAAAATCAATATTTTTTTATTTATAATCAGTATTTGTTATTTAACAGCATAACTTTTGGAAATTACACTAAATTCTAATTCTTATAAATTGATCTAGTTCAGATATTAACTCTCTTAATAAAGTACTAAAATGATTATATTTTGCCTTATTGTTGCTTTTTATACATATACTAATTCCAAGAACTGTACTAATTTGTAGGGATGTTTAATTTAAAAATATATTATGAATCTTTGAAATATGTGTTGACTTTGAACTTAATAGTTAAATATTTATAAGGTTTTATAATTTGTGTGAAACTATGAAATTCACTCTAATTTATTTGTTCCAAATTCAACATAATTACCTAACAATAAAATTAAATATGTAAAGCTTCAATTTATTATTAAATAGTAAAATATTTTAATAAGCATAAAAAGTTAAACACCAAGTTTTACAAAACTTAAAAAATTTAAATACAAGTTTATTTTATAATAAAAAACTGACAACGACAAGAAAATTATTTGTAGATAAAAAAAATTTCGGTTGGATTATTGCTAATTTTTCTCCAATGAAAACTTACGATGCTAACAAATATCAGTACACTGAATAGTTATAATAACATTCAGTTCTAGTTATGAAATATTTTGTTAAATAATAATTTATAAGGTAATAATATAAAAATTAAAATACAATTTTAGACGCTTTCTGCGCTAAAAACATAAAAACATCAAACAGTGAAAATTATTGAAGTATCATTATTTTTGTTTTTTTTTTACTCTCGTGCAAAATGACCCTTCGTGTGAAATTGACCCTTGTCGTAAAATTGTTTGAAAAGGTTAAATTATTAACGTATCCGTTGACTAAAGTTTTAGTATTTTATTTATTCAAATTACCATAGCCGTTTTAATAAATATAAAAGTTTACCATAGTGATGTCACAATTACTTGCCTTATTATTTTGTATACTAAAATGCAGAGTTAGATAGAACAACCAACATATTGACAACTAACTTTTCAGCGCTGTAAAGCGCTTACATTAAAATATTGAACAGTATTTGAAACAAGGTTTTAACAAAAGTTTCACTCATTCAGCAAGTTTAGCTAGTTTTTAATATATTCTTGAACTAACAAAATTTTTTTTGGTTCACAAGAATAAAATATTAAGGTTCTACGTTTTAAACTGTAATTGTAATAAGAAGTGACACTTGAATAATGATAGAAAAACTGGTAAACACCTGTTTCAAATTACATCACAATAATATAATGACGTCAGTTATAAAATGTAATCCTTTATTTTTTTTTTGTTTATAAACTATTTTAACTTTAATAAAGTATCTTTAACAGACATTGTAGTTTTTAGTGCTTGTTGGAGCACAAACAAAACAAACTTTATTTACTTTATATATTGTAGTATAGTATTTTTGAAAATTTGGATGCAATTTTTTATTTTAGTTTAATATTTTTAAAAGTATTTTATTTGTATTTTCCTATAATTAAAGTTTTAAATTTTAAAGAACCTGTCAATCAATAATACTTGTTTTAGGATAAAGTTTATAACTTAAGTTGAGGATTAAAAGATTATATTTTAAATTTATCGTACAGGTCAATTTTAAACAACTAAAAAATTAGTAAAATAGTAAATTTAATCTCAAACTTTTTAATGTTTATCCAGTCACCATATATAAAATAATTGTTTTTTATTAATAACTATAACTTTTAATTTGATTTATAAAGTGAACAAAACGGACAGATTAAAGATAAACTATACTAATCCAGTTAAAGAAAAAGTATATACTATATCTGCAACTCGTAAACGTTTGCTTCATAAGATTATACTTATTCAGAATTTAAATTTTAAGAACTTAAAACCAGTGGAAGTTCTCGACTCAACATCCAAAGGTTCATTTACCCTAGAGCGTTTACGCTTAGGGCTTAATTTAAGTGTGACTTTACTATTGGAATATTACATATTTACTAATTTAGTCTAGACTTAGTATTACTAGATATAAATAACAAGGCACAACAATTGAGTGGGTTTCTCTATTAAAAGAACTTAAATGAACACAAAACTAATTGTAAAAATCACAAGAACTATTAAATATGTAATTTGTGTACTAAAATACTGTATAATAACCACTATAAAAAACTCAATAATATTTTATGAAATACTTAATATTAAATGCAAAACCAAGTGTTGAAAATACAAGAACTATAAAAGTATGTCACTTATGTGAAAAATGATTTATATTTAACCACTGTAAAAGATTCTTTTAATAAATTACTTGTTGAAAATCAAAAAGGCTATAAAAATGTACAATAAGAGAATTACTAAACTTACTTTAAATAACAATCTTTAAATCTAAATAACACAATTATAATTGTATATACTAAAACTTTATAAAACAACTTAATACCAATATTCAAGTCTTTCTTGTAAACAGTCTCAGCAGCTCCTGGCGGTTCAAAACACAACTTGTGACCAAACACAATAATAAAAAATTTCGTCAGTTCGTTTCATAAAAGAGAAATGCGCTCTGATTTTCTTTTATTCTCTTTACGTCATAAAAGAAAAGTGCGCTCTCAATCTCTTTCATACTTTTTGTTACATCAGACTTTGCCCGGGCAAGAATTTTAAGTGCAATAACTCTGAATTTTTTTTTAGAAACAAAACGGTTTTCAAGTGAAACTTTAACACGATTAATCTAAATTTTAACGCTTACAAGATTGCAAACAGAAATTATTTTATTAATCTATTTCGCACAAGTAATACAATTTAGAACTTAGTCAACATAGAATGTGTAAGTAATGTGATTTCTCAACATTGAATGTCTTGTATCTAGTATTGATGAGTAAGTTGAAGAAATAACAAAAATTGTACCGCTAGACTTCACAAATCTTCGTTTATAAAGATGCTACTGTTAAAACAATATTATTAAGCACAATATTAAAAAAAAGGCAAATTTGTTTTAATTAAAAAAAACACTTATGTAAGTTTCAATAGCTTTATATTTTAAAATATTTGACTTTTTCTTTGTTAGTAATTTTATGCGCAAGAAAAATCACGATGTTAAAGGCACTCTAAAAGCTTTATATAAAGAATTGCGTATATAAGTTTATGGATAAAAAAAAGCTAAAAATAGCCCTTAAATAGCTGTCTAATGAAACAATAACCAAAACACTTTAGTTGCAAAGCTTTCGACCTTTATTTAGAACATTTTCAATGCAAAAATACGGCTGTAAAAACAAAAATTAAAATATAAAATATATATATATAAAAATGTTTTTAAATGATAAAATGACATCTATTAACAGCAAACAAAACACTTTATATAAAGAAATTTTTACTAAATAAAAAACACATTTACTATATTCCTATAATATTAAAAAGAGTTTTGTTTTATAAAATTACATATGAACATTAATATATAAATGTATGTTAAGATCTACTAAATAACACAAAGATATACAAAAAATTACAAAAAAGATGCATCTAACAATATGTACTTTAACTATTGTAACTCTATAAATCACTGTATTGTGTTTTAGCTAAATTAATATTTGATTTGAGTTTATTTATCCAAAAGTATTCTTTATAGTCAAGATTCTTAAAATCTGGTTCTTCCAAAAAAGCAACTTCATACACGTTATCAAAAACAATTTTCTGTAGATCGTTCTTGTGTTTAAAATAGTAGTGTCTATATAAGGCATTTTCATCTGTTATATCTTTTGGGTTAAAATTTGAATTTGATCTATTTCAACTAAATCTATGTGCCGTCCATCTTGTAATGAAGCTATTTTTTAGTTTGTCCTACATAGTTGCTATTAAATTTTGTGCATATAGCTGCGTTAGTTCCATAACTCTTGCTGTTCAGATTTGGTTTCAGTTTTATTGTCTTACCCTGAATGTTTAAAATTTCTCTATCAAATACCATGTTTTTATGTTTGCCATGATTTCCACATAGTGCGCATTTTTCACATTTTTTGCTTAATTTAGCATTCGTTTGTTTTTGTTTTGCAGATTGACTAAAACTGTTTAAAAGTTTTCTTAGACTCGATGGTTTTGTAAAAGATATTTTAACTAAAGAGAAAAGTTTTGTTTATGAAGAGATTATTTACTGCTTACGTCAAAGGTAGCTTAATTGTAAAAATCAATTAATTTTTTTATATCTTATATTTGAACTTAAAATTTAAAATGAAGTAATTTCAAAACTTTTAAATTACAATTACTTTTACATTAGAAACATTGTACTAATCTTCTTTATTTGAAACAGTACTTGAAATAAGAAGTGAAAGTTAAACAAAGTTATAAAAGCGTTTAACACCTGTTTAAACTTAAAAACAATTGGCGTCAATTAAAAAATGTAATCGGTTGTTTCCTTTTTTTGTGTGTTAACTAATTTTACTTTAAAAAACAGTGAATATATTGTAGTTTTTAGTGCTTGTTGATGCACAGACAAAACAAAATTTATTTACTTCATATTTTGTAGTATAGTTTTGTTTAATATTTTGATGCCCTTTTTTAAATTTTATTTCTTATTTTTTAAACTACTTAAACCTTTTAAAACCTAAAGATATTATAAATCAGTAGTCTGAAAGCTAATCAAAGTATGTGCACCTTAAAATGCAAAATTAAAATTATGTTTCCTCAATATGCGAACATCTAGAATAATTTTCTAAATTTTCAAAGTATCTAGTGCAGTGTTTATTAAACTTTTTTCACCCTCCAACAAGATTTCTCATAAAACTACCTAATAGCTTTTTTTTTCATTTTTATTACCAACTCTAGAATTTCTAATATAAGCTTATAAAATTTAAGAAAGTTTTTTAATCTACAATTCATACACCTAAATTTTTTTTTTTTTGCGTCCAAAAAGTTTTGTGCAACACAAAATAAATTCTATGTATACTAATGTGCACTGGTGTACACTTTAAAGACAATATATTTAAACAGTCATCAAATAGTTATCAGCATATTTTAAGTATTGTACTAATAAAACCAACATGTTTACTTATTGTGACTGTAAGCGCTCCAAAGCGCTGAAAGTTTTACTACAATCTTAAGATACTTTATAATCTTAATGCTACATTTTATATTTAGAAATATGAAGCGAACATTTGTGAGTTAAAAGTGACTTCACTAAGAAAATATACTTGATTTTTTTTTAAATACATACCCACTAGTTGTTTTTGCAATACAAAAGTTTTATCTATCTGAATATTCTTTTAGTTCTTAGATCAAATATTTATTTTAAAAAATATTATTGTTCACTTTAATACAAATAAATACATTTTCTGTAATATTAAAAAACAAATTTTGCACTTTTTTAATTCAAAGTTATTTTGAAGCTTAAGAAAGTTAGATATAAAGTATAAATTAATGAAAATTCAAACATATATATATAAATTTTTAATTAAGTGTTAAATTATAACCTATATTATAAACCTATGTTTAATATAACACTTAAGTATTTTTTTAAAACTTGTTTCACTTAAGTACTTTATTTTCTAATCAACACACCAATTTTAACATTTTACGTTGTAAAAATTTAAATTGCTAAATTTAGTTTTTCATTAATATTCAGATTAATCTCGTGATATTATTTTTTTGATTAGACTAATGCTTTATTTAACAAAAACTGTAGAAATTTAAGTAATGTATTTGATAAATGTTTTTCAACAAAAATAACTTTTTAATAACTTCATTTTATAGTTGTTCTATTCATTTTATTTAAAAAAAAAATATTATAGAGCTTTACTGCAAAGCTGGACAATCAATATTTAATTTTCAGCGTAGTAATGCGCTTAGAATTTTCTAATGAACCGGATACATTTTAAAACTTTTATTAATTTATATTAAAAGTTGTATTAAAGTCTACGGAAAATCTTTAATAAATAGTTAGTTTTAAAACTTTCTTTATTAGTAGTAGGATTTTAAAATTTAATTAGGGTGTTTAATTTTAACTCTTTATAAACTATAAATTATGCCGTGTATAGTTTTCAAGCCAATATCTTTATTTATTTGTTATCCATAAGTTGATACCTTGAAAGAAATTTCTGTTTAAAAGTCAACGAACTTATTAACAAAGTTGTAGCATTTTAAATATTGAACTGAAATTTCGAACTATTGAAATAAAAGTTAACTGACTTCACATTAAAAATGTGCAATTTAAATGATTATATACAAAAAGTAGAGTTTAAGTAGATATTTAAAAATCGTTTAGCATAACTAAAATTTTTATCTTACTTTTTCTGTGTTTAGCAAATTTATTCGGACGGTGTGCTAAACAAAATCAATAATTAAATTTTCATAATCATAGAAATGAGTTATCCGTTTATAAAATTTTTAATTTATACATTAGTTATACATATTACTTTGTAATAATGTGACTTTTATAAAACAAGTATCTTTTGTTGTTTATTTATCTTTGATTGATATTTAAAAAAAATCAACTTACCTAAAACAATTTTTAAAAATTGTTACTTTTTAAACATTTTAATTTTTTTTTGTCTTTTTAGTAAATATAAAAAAGAATTCTGACGTTTTGTCACAATCATTTGCTTCATTTTATTGTGTATAACAATGAAGTACTTAAATTTTAAATGGGCGTTTGTCGTCTTACTATTTAGCGCAGCGAAGCGCTTACAGTTATATCATGAACACTATTTGGGAAAAAAATAGTTTCGATTTTATTATAAGTTTTAATAATTCAATGAGTTTAAATAACTTTCAGATGTATTTTAAAACTAATGGAAAAAAATTTAATGTAATGTATAACTATGTATGTTGTCCAATATTGGCTTTTTTAAATCAAAAATGTCCTTTAGATACATTGTTTTAATCTTTATAAAATGTAACCAAGAAAATAAATCAAAGAAAGTGTAACTAAATAAAATATTTTTTTACCTTCATTATTCAATACTATTAGTGATCAACAATTTATTAATATCAATTTTTAGCAATAAAACTGAAATTTGGTTTTCAAAAATATAACTACAGATGTATTAAGTTTTTTTGATTAATGAAGTCAAATTTTGTTTTTAACTTATATATTTTAATCTATAATTACAACTTTGAGTAAATTTGAATTAAACAAACAGAAAAACAAAAATAGTCTTAGATTTCACGTATTTTTGATTTAAAAAGTTAAAAATAATTTAGATTGTTCAAGTTAAACACGTTGTGAGAAATTGTTAGTTGTTATATAAATTTAGGAAATTTTAAATACAAAAAATCTAGTTGATGATAAAAATTATTTATGGTATATTCTGAAAAGTTTTTGTTTCATGTGATTTAAACGCTCGTACTTACTTTAGTTCGTTAATAAAGTTATTATCTAAATAACCCAAAAATATACATTTTAGTTTATTTATTTAGTCAGTGAAAGATCATTATGTTAAGAATTTGGTATATTTTTGATATAATTTCAAAAAAGAATGAACTAATATTTAAATGTATATAATAAAAAATCATATAAAATGCCATCAATTAGAAGTTACAGAACTTTTTTGTACAATATTTTTTAATAATACTTTTATTTTAAATGTTTGTACGCATAAAGGATTTTTTAATTTGTTTATAGAGTATTATCATTTCTTAAAAAACTTACTTAACGATAAATAAAAAAAGATTTTTTATAGGTATTTTAAACTTTATAATTTATATTAAATATTTTGATATTTTATATGAAATTTTCATTTTGTGATATATTAATTTGCATATCAAGTTTTTTTCTTATCTTCTTTAAATTTATTTTAACAACTAGTCGTTAGAAGAACTTCCTAAATTAAATCGAGTTTAAATTCACAAGTAGCTAAACAATTTTTATGTAATGTAATGGTGAGCATTTTTTAAATCACGCTGATAATAATTTACTTGTGCATTATGTCGCTTACAGATGTATTTACGTTTAGATAGTTATAAGTAAAGAAAACTTTTATAAATCATAGTCTAGGTTATTTTAGTTTTAGCTTTAATTGATAATAATTATATGTTATAATGTAGAAAATATAAAGCTATTAATTTCGTATCTAAAAATAGTTTTTACATATTACAGCTATTTTTATGTATTGTTAATAATTATATGTTTTATAAAAAATAAAATGTTTCTTCTTACTTAGCTCAGAATTCTTATTATTTTAATTTTATTTTGAAGTGGTCTGTAACTTCTTCAAATATGTGCCAAAAAAAAAATCATTAGAGATTAATCAATTTTATATGTTTACTTTGTATTAGAATTGTACGTTTTAATTAAACAAACTATCACTTATTTTATTTCTTTTAACCTGTCTTTAGATTAAACATTCTCAGTTTTAACACTTTAATAAAATGATTTTAAAGCTGCACAGTCAATGTGTCATTTTGATTATCATACATAATACAGTTAAATATAGCAAATTATTTAAATAAAATTCAATTTTTATTTAATTTCTTTTTTTTATGCTTTTATTTTCTTTTTAGTCTGTAACACCTAAATTTTATAGACTAATAAAAGGGTTACATATACATAACTATCAAGAACAACATCTATTTTAACAACAATTTAGTGTTTTGAAATGATTTAAACCTGTTACATGTATTGCAAAAATCAAAGTTAGTTTAAATTTAAATTTTATAAACAGCATTAACTTTTAAGCAAAAGCTGAGGTTGTAGATTGTTAAGTGAATTATTTTTTCAAAGAGTAAATGTGTGTTTAAGAAATTAATATTAAAAGATTATATAGCTTACTTGTAAAAATTTATTGTCTGTAAGCGTGTTTACACGCTCAAAATACTGACAAAAAAATTAATTTATATCATTTAAACATCTACAACTTATTGTACATTTTTGCTAGACGAACATTTGTAAGTTAATCTAAAACGTAACTTGTGTAAATAGTGTATGTTTAAAAAAACTTCTTTTCTAAAAGTTTACAAAATTTACTATTAAAATTCAGGATAATTTTTAAATCCTTCTGATATAACCAGTTTTTATTATTATTGATCAGTATGATTATGCGACCATGATATTATTTTAAATAATAATTAATTGTAAAATTTTAATTTACTCTTGTTCAGCTATTAATTATCCTGATAAAGTTTTTGAGTACAAAAATTATTAAATTTTTCACTTTTAAATAACAAATATTTAAATAAAGTAAATAAATATTGCTGCACTTATGAATTAAAAAAAACCTGTAAAAATAAAAGCATTTGGTCATTAAATTATTAGAAAAATTTGAATCTACGTCTAAAACAAAAATCAATGTAAATATTTCTAATAAGTGTAATTATGCAACTAGGTTACTTTAAAAAATAATACTACGTCGTAAATTTTCAACTAATAAAGTTCAGATATTAATACACTAAAAGGATTAAAATAAGATCTTTATAGTATTTTTTACATTATTATTGACTTGCAGTACATTTTTTATTTTAGGTTTCTTGATCTAACAAAAGAAACATTAAAAATTTGAAAAAATAATTATTTTAACGCCAAATGAATACATATATTAACAGTTTGTTTTGAAAATTAATAACAAAAGTTTTTCTTAGTTTTAAGTACTTAAATATACAATCATTTAAAAACTTTATTTTAAGTTCGTAGTTATAGATATGATATATTCACAACATATAAGTAATAGTAATCATTAAAATTAAAAAAAAAACAAATTTTTTATCTAAAGAACAAATGTATATAAAAAACATTTTGAGAATAATACTAAACTAAAAAAGTTGTACATGTATAGAATGCTGTCAAAAATAAGTAGGTTTTTTAAAAACACTAGTTTGTTTTTTTAAGATAATTAAACTATTTTAAACTAAAATCGTAAAATGTATACAAACAGTATCATTTATTTAGTATTTATTTTTTATAAAACATCAAAGTGTTTACTTTTTTAAAACTAATGTCACTCGATAATTATTTTTTTACTAATTCACATAATTATTCATCTGCTGAACATTTCTCCGTGTATATTTTTCAAATCTCAATCTTTCCTTGTCTACATATCAATATATTGCTATTGTAAAGATCCTTTTTTCAGCTAAACTAGTACCTTTGTTAATATTTGAAGCATTTTTAATATTATATTGATAACTGTTTTTACAATAAAAATAAAAGTTTGTTAGACGTCATATCATAATTGTTAGCCTATATTTACTCATACTAAAACTACACAGTCTTAAAAACATATCAAGCGATTCGTCTGTAGTTTTCAGCGCAGTAAGGCGTTTGTGAGAAAATACCTGCAAACCTAAGTGGACTAAAAAATAACTTGTAAGTCTTAAATCAGTGAATTCATTAAAAATAAGTATTATTGACAAAAAATATGATTACTGAATATAACTATTTGCATAATAATACTGACTACAGTAAAATAAAACATGACATGACGGATGGGTGTCACTTTTGCACGAGCGTCACTTTTGCACGAGCGTCACTTTTGCACGAGCGTCACTTTTGCACGAGAGGACACTTTTGTACGAGGGTCACTTTTGCACGAAGGGTCACTTTTGCATGAGGGGACACTTTTGCACGGCGACTCTTTTGCACGAGCGTCACTTTAGCACGAGGGGAAACTTTTGCACGCAGGGTCACTTTTGCACGACGTGACACTTTTGCACGGCAACATTTTTTCACGATGACAATTTTTTACGGCAGCATTGTTGCACAACGTCACATTTTTACGATGAAAATTTTGCTTAGCGACATTTTGGTTCGATGACTTTTTCGCACGGAAAATCAATTTTGCATGCATCCCGATTAAAGTTATTTTAGCTACTACCAAGTCTGTAACATAAAAAGAAACTGAAAACTAAAACTTTATAATATACCTATACTAAAGGCGAAAAATGAAAGGTCTAAAATCTTAAACAGTAAAAGTTAATGTTAGAAGCAAACTAACGAAAAGATAAAATAAAATTATTTATAAAAGATTTATTACAGGGACAATAAAGTTAATTTATTTAGAAACTAGGATAAAAAGTACTTTAAATGTTAGTAAGTTGTTCTAGTTTATTTCGAATTTTAATATTATAATAAACAAATTTGCCTTTTTGTATGTTTTGCTATACAGTTACAAGTTTATTGTTCATATGATGAACGTAGGCATCAAAACCTAGACCACTTTAACTGGAAGACACATAAATAAAAGATAAAATAACACATATAGTTTATTTATTATAACAAATATAAGATCATAATTTGATATAAGATTTATAGGTTAACATAAAACGCAAAATATTAACTACAAACTTATATAGATTTACGATTTGATGTAGAACGATCAACATCAAGTATTTAAATGCATTGACTAACAACAAAAAGAAACCTAACGCTCCAAGGACATTAACGTTAGGCTCTCATCGGCTTATTTCATGGTCATGGAATGCTGGTTTAAGCATCTCTTGATACTTTTGATGAACATAAGTTCATACTTCCAAATGTTACTCTCTCATTGGCTTATCATGATCATGCAACATTATTGTTATGAAATAATCTAAGTTTAAACCATTAAAAATGCGCTATTTTATTGCTTTTTTTATTCTCATGCTAAATTAAAAAAAAATAAACAACAAGTATCTTTACACTTCATAAACTAACTAATTCTTTTTTTTAATTTAACTATTGATTGAAATTAAAATAAATTTAAAATATTTGTTCAACAACTATATAATGCTAATTATAACATTAAGAAAAAACAAGTAAAAAACCATATCAAAAGTTTTAAAGCCTTACTAAATTAAGTTTATTTTCCTGTTTGAAAAGTAACAACATTCAGATTATTTTCATATAATGTATTCAACACTGTTTTTATTTAAAGTTAAAAATGTGTATTCATCTAGTTTATTTAATATTAGCTAAAATTATAAATTAATGAACTGTGATACGTTATTATATTCTTCTACGTAAAACTTCAAACAAAGTCTTTGCATTAAATTTTCATTTAAAAACTACCACATTTTATATATTCAAAACAATTAAGTTTAAAAGCGAATATCATTCAAGTAAAAAAAATAAGTAATTTAAAAAAAATCTCGCCGTGCAAAAGTGTCTCCTCGTGCAAAAGTGTCACCTCGTGCAAAAGTGTCCCCTCTTGCTAAAGTGACACTCGTGCAAAAGTGACGCTCGTGCAAAAGTGACCTGTTTCGTGACATAACTGCCCTAAGACTAGTTTAAAGAATCATTTAAGTAAAATTTGTAGTTTTAAAAATCTAAAATATCATAATAATAAATAAACATTTTATCATCAAATAGAAAGATTTTGTTATTATAAAAACAATATCCATTAGCTTTACATTTATTTATTTTTTGAGTTTTATTAAAAGTCCGTTATTAAAATAGCTTATTTATTTTTTAGTACAAGCTGCTGCAGTTTTTATTTAGTATTGCATGAAAATTTTACGAAGTTTAGAACTTTGGTGACGCCATTTGCAAACAACAAAACATCACTTCAACTATTTATATATAAATGAGTGATGTTTGTCGAAAAGTAACTACCGAAGTGTTCTCAAAATTTTCAGCACATCTCAGTGCTTACAAACAATATATTAAGTCGTTCGTTTCAATTATCAACATTTATTGTTTTGAAGTGAATTCGGTAGATCACTAGCTTAAGGTTGACAGAAAAAAGTAGTGAAGTTAAGTAATAAAGTCTCTTGTTAAGTTAGTTAATAATTATTTGTATTAGTTATTTACCTTGCTTTAATATTTGTTATCTGTTTGATAAGTTAATTAAAAGTGTTTATTTTAAAATAATTAACTATTAAAACTAAATGATAAGTAAGCATGTAGAATATTTGTAGATAAAATTAAGTAATACTTACATTGTTTATTTAAACTTTAACAAATTAAGTCACGTCCAGCAAACGTTTGTTTAAATAATATAAATTTAAACAAGCGTAATCAAATAGCTTTTAGTAGTTCATAAAAGTTTAATTTTCAGTCTCACAAACAGATGCATGCTAACAAAAAACTAAAATTATGTTTTATGAGTAAGTTTTTCAATACAAAAGTGACAACCGTGCAAAAGTGTCTCCTCGTGCAAAAGTGACGCCGTGCAAAAGTGTCACCTCGTGCTAAAGTGATGCTCGTGCAAAAGAGTCGCCGTGAAATATTGCCCAATCGTGCAAAAGTGACCCTTCGTGCAAAAGTGTCCCCTCGTGCAAAAGTGACGCTCGTGCAAAAGTTACACCGACCGCTGAAATACTGATAAAAAAGTATCGAACTTAGTTTAAGTTTTTATATGCATTTAAGTGACAAGAATTTTTGTTATATCAATAAAACATAACTAGACTACTTTATGTCATGTACTTGTAAAAATACTTTTCTGTGAAAAAAAATCTCTGACTAAATTGAAAATTATTCTAAATCTTCTCTTGAAACAAAAGTCAATATGTATTAATTTAATTAAGTTTCGATATGCAAAATAAAATTTACATAAAGAAATTACATATTTTGTTAGAATATTTCAAATAACGCTAGCTTCCATAACAATTGTTTTAATTGAGTTTATAATACATAAGGGCTAAATCTAAAGACGTTTGTTGCTTTTTAACAATTTCAGAACATTTCTAAAAAAAGGTTTCTTCGTTTATAAAAGAAAACACTTACAAATGGTATGGAAATACTGTTTTTCATGAAAATTAAGACATTAACAGCACGTCTTTAAATTTCTAAAACGATTTCTTTTTTTGGAATTGATACTCGTACTGTTTTACAAATTTATTTTTTTTTTTATAACTAGATAATTTTTACCATATAATTCAGATAGTTATCTTTAACTTTAACTTTATGTAAATAATACAAATATTTGAAATTTATTTCGCAAATATTTAGCCTTTTTTATTTGTAAAACTAAACTAATCATAAAAAATATTATGACGTATACTAACCGCATAAATTGAATTATTTAGAAAAGTGCTTATTATTTTCTAGATTATAGTTATTGTTTCAAACTAAAACTTATAATTCGTAGTATTTATCTTAAATGTATAAGTCGTAAAGTTTAACTATAAACTTATATTTGCTTTTATCTTAAGATTTTTTTTTAAAGTTTAATTAATTCAATAATAATTAAATCAATTGATTAAAAATTGACACTTCAAGTGAAGTCAGTTAAAGACCACAAAACTACACTTCACTTCTTTATTTATGAACTTTTCAGCATCTTTAACTATTGGGTGGGAGAGATATATTAAATTTTAAAGATCAAATTTTAGGCGCAAAACAGCGCTTACAACTAACGAGTTTAATATTTTAAGCTGTAAACCATATTAAGCTCGTACTTTTTTTCTACTAATTTAAAGTATGCGAAAATTCGCGACAAATAACTTCTTTTTTAACTTTAGAAAATTGAAATTACCACGTCATTTTTTTCTACTATTTCATAGTGGACGAAAATTGGCGACAAATAAAGTTTCTTTTAAAACTTGAGAAAGTCAAAATTACCACGTTTTTTTTTAAGTTTATTTAAATCTTAAAGCTTTTCGAAAAACTTACTACTTTTCAAAAGTAAAAATCAATAACAACTTTTATTTACAAAATTTTAGAACTTAAAACTTTTAATAATTTAACGTAATTATACAATAACTTTAACTAATAGAAATAAAATTATTTAATCACAAATAAATGTTTTTACTTAATCAAAGATAGCTTAATCAATAATATTTCCAATATCCAAACAAAGTTAACGTTATATCTTTGATGAAATATTTATTGTTTTATTGTTATTGAACAAAACAAAGGGCTTAAAAAATTTGCTCTAGGTTCACAAGAAACCAATTAAGCAAACAATTGTGATGTGATATGACGTCTATAAAGTTTTATTATCATAGAAAAATTACTAAAAATACAGAAACAAATAGCTAGTTTATTAAACTCAAGTTGGTAAAGTTCTAATCTATTTAACTCATATTGTTACTTTAACAATAGTAAAAATAATTTCTTTGAAATAAATTTACATATATATTTTTCAAGCAGTAAAATGATTACAAGTTTTTATAAAACCGTTTGAATGTAGTCACTAAAAGTTAAAGTAGATTTTATACCTTCCTTTAGTAAATGAATTATTTTTTTACGCTTGACTTGAAAATACTTCCGATAGTTTTAACGTAATAAAATAACAATACATTTACATTAGTTAGATACTTATTATTTATTAATTTCTAACAAAATTTTGTTGGATTTATATATATGTAAGCGTTTTACGGCGCTAGAAATTGGTTTAGATCTGAACTCGTGTCTCTGTATTATATTTTTTTCAAATATAAACGAAAATTAAACGAGCAATTTTGGGGTTCGAGTCACTAACTTTATTTTATAGGCAACTATACAAACAATTTTTTTACAGTAAAATATTACAGTTTTAGATTTAAAATACTACCATTTTAGTAATGGTACTTTTACTGAAAATAAATGTTTTAACTTTTATTAATTAACTATCTACTTAATTACTAGTTTATTATACTAAATTAAGAACAAAAGTATATTTATTTGCAAAGGTATTTGAAATTGATACTATTTTATTTAAAAGAACCCAAAAACTTCCCTTTGTTTAATGCTTCAATGTTTAAAGCACTTACGTAGACTTTATAAGATTTTTTACCCTATTGTTAGTTCATTCTAATAAATTAATTGTTTAATTAAATATCTATTGCTAATGATATTTTTATTTAAAGTTTATTAATTCGTACAATTCTAATTATTATTTACGCTTTGTTATAAAACTGACAGTATTAAATCTCTTATCTTTCTAAAATTATTTTCTATCATTTATAGTATTTAAAACTAGCGTATTTATAAAAAAATGGTAACTTGAAGTTTTTCAGCTAGAAGTATATTTTTTGAACGGAAAATATAACAAAAACACCTCTTGAAAAAGTTTAGCTGTTTTGAAAATTGTTTTAGAAAACTTTAGTAGAGGCTGTTTTAGATAGACTAAAGATAACGGCAGATAAGCTCATAATGCTTTAATTATATATGTTGTTAGCAAAAAATTGAATAAATAGATATCTTTACAATAAGTTTACATCTTCCCTGACGTCACCTGCAAGTCGCCGTAAACGCTTATTTTACTAGTTAACATATATTAATTGAATATTCGGTGTTTAATTTCAACATTTACTTATCTACATTTTAGCGCAATACAGCGACTGCAAACAAATATTTATACATTTATATTTGTACATCACATTAAATTTAGTCTTTTTTGTTTTTTTACTCTAATAGTTAAAGGTTTTTTTTTCTATCATATAAACTAGTTTAAACCTTAACTTTAAAACTTTTAGTGTTGAGTACAATAAAGTATTTATCAGATATAAAATAATTTTTGATACGTGTAGTTTAAATATTTGTAGAAAAAAAGTATTTAAAAACAACTATAATTTTATAGTTGTTTTAATTGTTACTCATATAAGTATTAAAAGATAAGCAATTAAAAGTTTCTTTTAAAATTTATGTACACATCAACATTTTGTAAAGTTTCAACATATTATTATTTTAATATTTGTTTTAAAATAAAAATCAAGTAAACATGTAAATAAAACAATTAGCATTTTTGTTTTTGAGAACCCAGAAACTTGCAGGACAGGCATTTCTTTTAGTTAGTATCAAGATCCATAGCTCAAACCATCAAAATTAGCAAAATTTTCAAAATGTAACACTTAAAAACATTTGAAAACTATACTCGATAACATGATAACAGTTTAGAATGATGCTTGTAAAATATAAAAATATATTGTAATTTTAAAAGAAAAATGTAGAACATAGTTAAACAATTTAAGGCGTATAAGTAAATTTATATTAAACAAACTTTGCCTGACTTATAAGCAGAGTTGCTAAAAATTAAAAAATTGATTACTAAGAAATTGTAAATGCCAAAGTTGATAATACTTTTGTCTTGATGATAATTTGATTAATAAAGTAAAACAACTTTTTTAAGTTTAGTACCGTTTTTCGCTTAAAAGATATTTTGTAATAACCTCGGTTTGAAATTTATTATTATTAGTCTCAAAATTAAGAGTAAAATTGTAACTTTTAATTATATAGATTTACACAAACGAAGATCTACGTGTAGTTCACTTTACTATTTGTAAATGCTTGACTTATAACTTGTAAGCGCAATAGTGCTTTTAAAGATGTACAAACCGTACTAACATCGTTAAGCATCGGAGTTTTATAAACAACTTACTGAAGTAAACATTCGTTTCAATTTGCTGGTTACGTCATAAAATTAGCAAAAAAAAAAAGGTATTACGTAGTTTTTAATTTTGTAGCTTTTTAACTTGTAGTATTGATTGATTTTTGTTAGATGACTAGTATAAATTAAGAAAAATAAATTATGTAGCGGCCGTAATATTAAAAACATTTTTGACTTTAGTTTGGGTTTAATATTTTATTTTAAATATTCTAAATGATGTTACCTATAAATTATAAAATAATAATTTTTAACTTTTATGTTGTAATTAGTTGAATTTCAATTTAATAAACTTGAAAGTGTATTTAGATTAACAGTTTGTAACATGATTTTTCTAGAAAGCTTTTTGCGAATATTAGTTTAAAATAGACTTATACATCAAAATTATATTTATTATTTATTAAATTAACTGATTAAATAAAAAATATAAATCTAAAAAAAAAAAATTTCTATTTTATGTTTAAGGTACTATATTGTGATTTTATTATTATTTTTTTATAATAATTTACTGACGTCATGTTACAACTGCTACCTACAATCAATTGTATATAATAATCAATAAATTGAAACTTACATTGAAGTCTTTTTTGTAAATTTTTAGCGCCGTAAAGCGCTTAAAATTATATAATAGATATACTTTTAGAAAAATTTTTCATTGATTTAATATGTTTAGTTCTTTATCAGGCACTTGCTTGTGTTATCAAAAAGTTTTAAATAAAGTATAACTGTACAACTTATAAAAATATTCAGTTAAAATTTTTAATATAATATTTACTGTTGATATGATATATTTAATTTTAAATTTCTACTACAAATAAAAACGCTTGTTATTATTTTTATTAAATTTTTTTAACTTTTTTATTTGAAATGAAGTTTTATACATAAATATATTTATAGTTTTTTCATAATTTTCAGTAGGTATACACCGTTTTTAAACTTTTGAGATTCAGAAATACTTTATTTATTTTAAATATATGTTTACTTATAAAAAGCAACATTACTGGTATATTAAATGCATAAAGTTGTGTTAACAACTCGTCATTTTCATCAAGCAATAAAGTAGATTTACTATATATTGTACATAATAAATATACTTATGAAGTAAATAAAACTTTTATTAAGTATGTACTACTATAAGTTCTCTAACAAAATTATTGGCAAATATCAACTTCGTTGTTTATCTTGCTTTAAAAGAATAATATATAGGACAAGTTTAAAACATAAATAGTATACGACAACCTTTGTATGAGTTTAGAGATAAAAAGACGTAAGTTATATCTTATAGAAGAAAGTACAATAACTTTAAAAAAAAACTTTTATAAGCTCTAAAAAAAAGACAAATACTTATAACGGAAACACGTTTTTTTTTTTTTCGTCATTATTTTTATTTTCTTTCAAGTTGTTGCGGCTTAAAATTTAACATAATGTATTATGAAATTTATTAAGTAGTTTTTTTATTAAAAAGTTTAGCATTTTAATTAAGCGTCAGCTCTTTTTAATGCAAAAAAATATATTTTATTATCTTATATAAAAATATGCAGTAAATTACTTAACAATTGATATTAACTTAGAAAGATTTCCATTATTCAGCGCATTATAGTGCTTGTAAATAAACAGTTAGATGTTCTAAACTATACAATATATTAAATATCTTATTTACTGTTTATTCTTTCAAGTATTTACAACTCTAATTTAAGTTAAACTATTAACGTTGTTGACTAAATTTACTCAAAACAGTTAGTAATCTTTAGGCACAATTTTTTTTTTGTTAAGTTACACCTATGTGTGATTTTTTATTTTTATGTTCACGATATCACGTGATTATCAAAATAGTTTTGAAAATATTAAAAAAAATGTAATTTTAAAAATAGTTTTATATTATCAGTATTACATTTTATTTTAAATGAATTTTTAAACAATGTTTAAGGTTATTTTAAGTTTTTTTTCCGGACTCAAACATAAATCTCTTAAGAGTTTAAGTCTTTGACAAATAAAATAATGTTTTACATTTATTAATCAACAAACTACATTTAGTCAAACTTGATAATAAATAAAACTTTAAATGATATTATAAACCATAATCGTTTGTTTGAAGTTTTTTATAGTAAATGAGACAAAATAACATAGGTTTCAACACTTTCTTTTAGTTTTTAGTGCTTGCATAAGCACATATAAACACAAACAAATATACCCAGAATAAGTTAAATTTAATACCTTTTAGTTGAAATCTACTTTATTGTACATTTATCGTAATTCGGTAAATATTACCTTTTAATTATGTTGATTCGATGCATAATAACATTTTTATTTATTAAAAAGTTAGAAAGTTTTACTGACGTCATGTAACAATTAATTGCTTCATTTTATTGTATTTTAAAAGTTTTTTTATTATCTGGGCTATTCATATGGAAGTTTTCAACGTAGTAATGCGCTTACATTTAAGCGATGAACAAGAAAAAATTCAAACAAAAGATTTTTATAAAAAGTTTTCGTTTTGACCTCTTATATTTTAAACATCATTCAATGCAGTTTTTTGAATGCATTATAGTAGTAGTCAGTACTACGCTGGTATTTAATTTGTTTGCAAAATAAAATCAGTTTACAATATTTTTCATATATATTTCTTGCTTAAACTCATTATAAAACTAATTAAGTTTTTTTATTCATAAATACAAAGAGACATACTCTTAGTCTTAATTGTTGACTACAACATTAATAAACTGTGGTGTACGACTCAAAACCGATATTTTTTTTTAATATCAGATTCTTACAACAAACTTTTTGAACGCTTTCATAACGTACAATAAACAAGTTTTATTAACTAGAATTACTTTTTAATAAAAATTGTTTGTTGTACGTTGTATAAGCGTTCAAAAAGTTTGGTGTAAGAACCTGGTTTACATAAAAATTTTCGGTTATTGAGTCGTACACCACAGTTTGTTTATAATGTTATCTTTATAGTCTGTTGTTAGTTACAAACTTAAGATTAGAATGGAAGTATCACTAATTAGCATTAATTAAAATATAAAAGTAGTCTACTTAAAACTTTGAAGTTGTAAATATTTTTAAAATATTTAAACATGAAAGTGCTACTAGTTACGCAACTTTCAAGCCTTAAATGTTTATCACATTTTTATTGATTAATATACTTAATATTTTTAAGTATTGAAAATTAGTCAACAATATTTAAAAATCAAAAGTTATTTTAATTTTTGGCTATATCAATTTTTCTATTTTACGCAAATATTTAAACTGTAAACTGATTAAGTTTTTCGATAATTTTTTGTTAAGTTACCGAAATTTATTTTTAACTACTTAAGTTTTATGTTTTTAAAAAGCATATTTAGCCAACTTGATGTTTTATGTAAAGTGTTTAAACGCAGGCATGTTTACACGCTGATAAAATTTAGATGAAAAGGCAATCAATTATTTAAAATCTTAATAGTTATATAGCTTTAAGTGAATAAAATAATTGTAAGTTCAATCAAATCATTACCAAAGTAATTTGCTTTACATAGTTGTTTAAAAGATTTGTACAACTATGTACAACTATATGTACATAAAGTGGTTTAAATTAAAACATCAATATATTGTAATCTTTTGTATTACAAAAATCAGTGTTTAATATTAATAATAAGTTGCACTTAGACTTATTTTCTTAATATAGATACAAACTATATTTTAATGTTTCAAATAGTTCTTGTTCAAAAATTAATTTTCTAATAAATTCATTTGATACATAATGTTTCAATCTTACGACAAGTGTTCCTTTATGTACAAATGGTATTAAAAAAATTCAAATAATTCGAGTTTTAAGTTCCTAATTTTGCAAATAAAATATTTATTATTGATTTTGAAAACTTACTTTAAATTTTGAATGATAAAAATAATAATTTAATTTATTTAAACTTAACAAAAAGATGTTTTTAAGTTTTTTGCACTCGTGTCTAATATTAGTAATAAGTTTTTAATCTAAAATTATAATAACTACTATATACATTTACCAAAATTTTATAATAATAATCATGTAAAGCTTCAAGTTATTTTAAAAATAACTTTTGTTTTTTCGCAAATACTTCAACAGCTTTGAGTATAAGTTTAAAATAATCATCAGAGATTTATGAATGCTGACAAAAACAACTTTGTTTTTTGTTAATAATAGTTTACTTAAGTAATATTAGTACTACTAGTATTTTAAACATAAACTAATGATGCTAATTATTTACGTTAGAGACATAAAAAAACATTTAATTAAAACTTATAGTCTGTATTTTATCAATGTTGTTTCAGTTAGCTAATTTCTGAAGTAATTTACACTTCAAATCAAACATTTGGCTGTGTCAAGTTTTTAAACTAAGTACGTTGAAGTTATTGTATTTATTTCTTATCGAACTGTTGTTGTAAAAGTTTTTCTTTTTTAACTAAACTATAGCTTTTACTAACAAAAGTTTTTATATTTTATATATTGAATAACTTATTGCATTTGTAATAGTTATAAAAGCATACTTACGTCACGTCATAATTGTTTGCTTCAATAAATTCTATATAAACATGCTAAATTTAAGGCAACTCGTATGGAGAATTGTTCTAAATATTTTCAGCGCTGTAATGCGCTTACTAATGTATAATTCATAATAGCTTGTTTGATCGATACAGAAACTTTAATTTTTTTTTACCATTTCAATATCATAAGATTTATGCTTGAACTATTGTAAAGATTTTTAAAGTGAGATTTATTTCTGTAATTGATATTAATACCTGTTTATTTCATTGAACAAATAATTTTTAAAGATGAACTCTTTTTATCTTATTAACTTGTGAGTGAAAAAAAAATTGAAACAACAAATACGAAGTTGAAAATTTAAATATATTACACTAAAGTTTGTTTCTCAATGATGTCGCTTAGAACTTATTAGATTATAACTTTTTAAACAATTAATTATTTAGAAAAGTACGTTTTAAAGCTATAAGTTTAAAGCAATTAAAATATTCTTCAAAATATTTAAGCAAAAATATGTAATAACTAAAATATATTGTTAAAAAATTGTATATACTGGTAATTTTACACATATTTGTAAAAACTAATTTTATATAAAATATAAAAATATAACATTTTATTGAATAGTTTATAATTTGTTACATTTAAAGAACTTTTACTAGTACTAAAAACTAAACCTACAGGCGAAAAATTTTAATAAAAAAACATTATATAGATACAAAAATTTTTGAAAAAAACATTAACACGAGACAAATTAAACTCATCATCATATCGCATACATCTAAATTATTTATTTCCATTATGATTTACTTTTTAAAGTTTAATTGTACTATTATCAGTCAGTTAGTATACCGTTTCTTACATAAGAGATGCAAATCAGTTACAATTAATGATGCAAATCATGCAAATCAGTTACAATTAATTATTATCTGATTTATTAAATTGATAAGATATTAAAACATTTTGAACCACAGTTTGTTTTAAACTAACTTGTTTGCTTTCTGTCATATTCAAAGTCTCTGTACAACTTAAGTTTAGATAATTAAAGTTTACTAAGTTACCTAAATTTTAGTTGTTGGTTTATCAAATGTACCACGTTATATCAACTTGTAAATTGTATAGATCAATAGTAAACGAATCCTATTTTAGTAAACAAAAAAATTTGAAATTTATTTTTTTGGCTCTTACTATATAGATCTGTTTTTGGAAAATAAAAGCAAGTAAATGTAAAAAAAAATATTTTTTTTTTCTTTTTTTTCAAATAAAACCTAGATATACGACTGTTGTACAGATGGTTATAAATAAAGTATAGTGCTTTATTTCAAGAAAAAAAAGAATCGTAAAAGTTTGCTTCATGGTAATACATTTAGTTGCAGATAACACTATAATATTTTTAAGGCGCTTTTCGATAAAACTTGTCATAATAACAGAGCAAAAAAAAAATTAACTAATTTTTTGTTAGTATTTACATAAATCAAAATTGAATTTGTAATTTTTTTGTGCAGCCAGTATGTTTGTACTTAAATGTATTCGATTTTGTTAGCTAAACTAGCTATCAATTTATAGTTATCGAATAGAAAATTTATATCACTTTTAAAATACGATGTGTAACAAATATTTAGTTTAGATATTTAATAAACTTATGAGAAAAATTATTTGTTTTAATAAAGTAAATAAGCTAGTTATATTGCCTAAGAAAAAGTTTGATATATTAAGTTTAAGCATTAAAAAAAATATTATATCTGTAGCATTAAAGCTTTAGTTGTAAATTGATAACAGTTTAGTGAGTTTTATTTAATAAGTTAAACATTTGTTTATCTTTTTAAACTACTTGAATTATCTTTTATTAAAAACTATATTTAGCTAACTTGTGTAATATATGTAGCTGTAGACATTGTTTTAAGTAAGCTGAAATTACTGAGTGAATGATAGTTTGAATATTTGTGTTTTTTTACGTATTCAACTAAATCAAGATTTTATGAACTTATTTAAAAATGTCTGTAAGATATCACTTTATATAAATATGTTATAAACTCTATCTGTGAAAGTTAAAAGAAAACTGTTATAAAATTTAGTTTCTCCTAAAACAAATGTCAATTTACATATTGACTTTTTTTTATTTTGATGTCAAAAAAAGTATTGAAAAAAATACATGTTATGGTGTAATAATTCAAATAACTCTAGCTCTAAATATAATTATCTACATTTAATTTTTGAGTACATAAGAGTTAAATCTAAAAACATTTGTTGATTTTTGTACAATTTAACGGTTTCAGAACATTTTTCAAAAAAGGTTTCTTTGTTAAGAAAAGAAAACAGTTACAAATGGTATGGAAATATTACTTTTAACGTTAATAAAGACATTAACTTTTCGTCTTTAAATATTATGGGAGAAAATATTCTTCGTATTTAAAACTTGTCGTGTTTTACAAATTATAACAGTAAAATTTTTGAATAGCTGTCAAATTTGTACGAGCGCACAAAATTGAACGAGGGGACAAACTTGCACAAGTGTAAAAAATTGCACGAAGATACTTTGCACGGAGACATTTTTGCGCGGGATAGAATTTCTTTAACTGAAAAAAAGTAGCAACTTCTTTTTATTTATTTATTTATTTATTTATTTATTAAGTTTTTATTTTTTAGTATCACTTTTACACCAAACCCTTACGTCGGTAAGTTTTTTATTATTATTTTTTTTTTCTATCAATTTTTCCCCTAAGCGTTACCCTAGGTTGGTAACTTTAATATATATATATATTTTTTTAATTTATTTTATTTGTTTATTTGCTTTTTTTTACTTATGAAACTACTTCAAACTTTTACTCTTGGTAAATAACTTTTTTTTATTTTATATTATTTATATTTTTTTTCTGTTTTTTTTTACTCTTGTGCAAAAAGTGACAATCGGTGCAAAATCGTCTTCGTGCTATTTCGTGCCCTCCTGAAAATTTAGCTTTGTACAATTTAGTTAACTCGTGAAATTTAGACCCGTTCCCAAAATTTTTACCATATATTTCTGATAGTTATGTATAATTTGAACTTTGTGTAAATAATACAAATATTTAAAAACTATTTTTCAAGTATTTAACTTTTTTTGTTTGTAAAATTATAAAAAGATAGTAAAGTATACTGACAACATAAGTAAACTATTTAAAGATTTGTTTATAATTACTTGAATTATTTATAATGTTTAAAACTAAAACTTATATTTTAGTTGTTATTCTAAAGATTTAAATGTTATAGTTTTGCTTTAAACTTATATTTAATATAATTTTAACTAATACTTTTTTTAAAGTTTGCTTTTGTAATTTTTGTTTACGAGTTAACACGTTAAGTCTTTTATTGGCAATAAAATACTTAGATTAATTAATTTAGTGCTTTGTTTATCAAAAGACTATTGTTATTATGAATTTTTTCATTATTACTATACTAATTCATTTGTTAACAGCAGTTGAAGGGTTTTAAATAACTAATTTATAATTGCATTTTCAATTTATATAGAATTTTATTGACGTCATGTTACAATTGTTTGCTTAATTTTATTCTATATGTTAATGCAAAATTTCAAGTGAATTATGTAGTTAATTGCTTCATATTTTTCAGCGTTGTAAAGCGCTTTTATTTTCATGGTAAACAAGATTTATAACAAATTTTTAACAAAAAATTAAATTTTCAATAAATTAAATTTGTTAACATATACATGCTTTCATTTTCAAATAAAAATAAAGTAAGGAATTACCATGTAAATTTTTCAAATGTTGGTGTGTTTTAAAAAGTAAGCACAATAAACAGCTAATTTAACAAAGCTTGCTATTTAGGAACAACCTTTCTTAAAATAAATAAGATAAATATAAGTATAGAGTATTTTAACTTATCAATGTCATTAAGTATCTTAGTTATTTCAGAAATTGGAAAGCTCTATTAAATACATAAGAACATAACAAACTAATAAAAACGACAGAAACCGCTTTAAGATACACTTAATTTCAAAAGTCAACACAATTTTTAATCAGTGAAAAACAGAAAGACTTAAGATACAAAATAAACAAAGAGTGACGGGAACATTGCAAATTATAATAAAGTAAAAGAAAGTTTTAATTTAACTATGTCTTAAATATAAATTAGTACATGACAAACAAACCATTACAAAAACAGAACATGGACTTTTTTGTTGAACAGTTAATTTATAAGTTAACAAAACTGACTGTTTTTAATAAAATATTTTGAAATTAATAACTTACTTAATACTTTTATGTTGCATTTTTTAACAAATATTAAATTAATTCTTCACCTGAGTTGGTTTGTAAGATTATAACAGATAATTTTAACTAGTGAAATGCATCAACAATAAAAAAAAAATTAATACTTTATTAAATTATTTAGCCTTAATTAAAAAATATTTTTAATAATATTTTTTATATAAATTTTTAGTCTTAAAGCGGTAAGAGTACATTGAAAAACTAAAGTAGTAGAATAGAAAAAAAATTGTATAGCATTCAGCTATTTTTTGGAACCATGAAAATTGTAATGATTTTATTTACAAAATTAAAAAATAAACTTCATTGTGTATACTTTTTTTAAATCATGCTTTGAAAAACTATATAAACATGTATGCTACTTAGAGTGATCACGACAAAATCATTTTAAATTTCTAAAGTAAGTATTTAGCTTTTATTGGTTCAAACAGTAAAGTGTTATCTTAAAGTTAGTTGAAGTGTGAAGCGCTTTTTCATGCGCTGTGAATTAAGAGTAAAATTCTATATAAAACGTTTCCTAAATTTGCTACTAATAAATGCATTTTGTTAGGACGTAAGTTTGTGGGCGAAAAATACATCAAATGACATTAGTCATTAGTTTACCAATGTTGTAGATAAATATTTTGATGATAATATAATAAAAATTATTTTTGTTGTTTTTTATTTAAAGCACACATTTTATCTAATTAAAATGCGATAGTATACCAATATATAATGTTAGTACACGTAACTAAAATACTTAGTAATAGTTAAATAAGCAGATACTTTTTACGTTTTTAGGATGCACATGAATACAATAGGTGGTTTTAGATAAAAGTATAAGAAAATGAATAAAAATTTTATATAAAGAACTTAAAAATATATACTTTTGAACACAAAATAATATCCAACTTTAACAAACGAAATTAGTTAGAGCATTTCTTAATGAAACAAATATCTTAAAAAATAACAACAAAGTGTTTACATTTAAAATGTTTAAGGATAATATAATTTATCTTACTATAAAACCGACAAACTATGCAACTAAGGATAAGTTTTAAACATAAGCTCTATTTAAAAGCAACTTGAATAGCAAATATTAAACTAAATTCAAATTCTAATTAAAAACTATTATTAACTAACCTCTAGTTTTTTACTTCAAATTAATTACTATCAACTAAATATTGTCATATTTTAAAATGCAAGCAATCTTTTTCATACAAAATGGTTTTCGTTCTCAACTTAACAACTGGTTGATAACTAGTCAAAATTGAAAAGAATAGGCTTTAATTCATTTCATTTATAACGTGTAATCGAAAATTGTATTCCTATTTTTATAAACTTAAAAAGATAAAGCAATTTAACTTATTATTAAATAATGTAATATTATTTTTGAGTATAAAAAATTAGCTATCAAGTTTTGCAAATAATAAAAAAATTCAAAAACTTATTAATTTTATAAAAAATAAATATAATATGGTGACAATAGTAAATAAAATGTTGACAAAAGTATATTTTAGTTTGATTATTGCTACTTTTTGAAACTAAAATTAACGATGCTATCTAAACATATTAAAGCTATAAAGAGTTAGATATTTATTAAAAGTTATGATTAATATAGTAATTTCGTTTGTTTACTAATTTTAACGTTCTTACATTTTTCCGTGTAAATTTTTAACATAGCTATCTTTAGTTGCTTATTTATAACAAAATTGATATTGTTAACTTTTAATTCAACTTTACTAACGTATTCGTTAACCAAAGTTGAAACATTCTACTTATTTAAGTTTCTATCGCTTTTTTGTAAAAATATAAGTTCACTGACGAAAAATATAAGTTATTATTTTGTTTATTAAAATATATAATTTCAAAGCAAAACGGGTTCAGCAACATCCAATTTTTCGGCGCTATAAAGCGCTTACAGTTAAATAGTAAACATTACTTGTAATATGTTTTTAACTCAATCACCACAGAATCAACAAGTTTAGCTAATCTTCAGATGGCTGGTTAAATAGGCACGAAGAAACTTTTTCACAAAGGAAATTTTTGCACGAAGAAACTTTTGCACGAAGACGCTTTTGCTCGAAGGGTCATTTTTTAACCAAGAGTAAAATAATTTTAAAATTGTAAAAAACAGATAAATGAAATTAAAAAAAAAACTTACTGATCAAGGGTAAGGTTTAGGGGTAACAATAATAGAAAAAGTTAAGAAAGAAAAGTAATTAAAAACAAAAAAAAACATTTAATAAAAAAATAAAATATAATATAATAAATATACTCTATTAAATAGTTTGTTTTATTGTCTTAATTTTCAATAACTAACTTTTATTAATTTGCACAGATTAGACTTTTTTAATACTGACTAAAGTAATGAAATTATCTATGAAATTATAATGTTTATTTGTTTTAAATGGTTTTGAAAACTTAATATAACTATTAAATTAAAGTTATACATTTATTGAAGAACGAAAATCAACAGCCTTTTGCATTCATAAATAAAGCGGCTTTAACTACAACTCACAAACGTTTGCTTTGATAAAAGAATTATTATAGCGGTTAAACTAAAGTATTGGTTACTGAAGGATGGAGCTTAATTTTAACGCTTATAAAGGCGCTAACAAATTTTACTTACTTTTTATTTAAGGTAAACTTTAGGACTGAATATTTTATATTGTTGGACAAACGCTGTATTTTTTGTTTAGTTTTTTAGTAGTTTAGTAGTTATACATTCTCTTGAGTAAACAGTTATATTAATTATGAAATTTGTTTACGATTTATAAAAATAAACATATAAATTTAGCTATTTTTAGTCATTAGCAGATAAGTTTAATTTTCTTTTAAGATAAAATTTTAAGGTGTTACTTAATAATAGAATTGATATTAGTTATCTACGAATTAAAAACTAAAAAATACTAGTTTAGTTATAATTAGATTTGTTAAAAATATATGAATAAAAGTTCAAAACGATTTTTTGTGAACTATAAACCTGAATAACATTACTACAGAATCCTTAATAAATTGTTTTTTTTCCGAATGTAAATCGCTAAATCGAAAGTTAGTTGAAAATAATGTCTAAGACCTAGTATCGACTAATTTACCTGCATTTTGACAAACTACTATATTAAAGTATTGTAATTTTTCCTATATTTCCAGCATAATTGTATTGTTTGTTACAAATACGATGTTTTTTGTAAAATGTTTATGTGTGTTAACTTGTATATAAATAAAGGTAAACTAAATAGAACAACACAAACAAAACTATGCAAGTTTACTATGATCCGACTTAACTAAAATAATTTTATTGTTCACTGAATAAGTTATTTAATTTTTTTTATTGTAGTTTTGTATACTATTATTCTAAGTAATTTACAGATAAAATAAAAAGTTGTTATATGTTTCTGTTGCAAAATGTTTGTTAGATTATTAATATACTAAAGCGAACAACTGTACACTATTTTTTTTCGTAAAATGATCTATTTATTAAAACATATCGTGCTTATATAAAAAGTTTATATACATTAATTGATAGAATCTTAAAATTGAACATACAAATCAAGAAAAAAACTTGTTTCAGTAGTTAAAATAAGATAAAAAACTTTAGTCTGTTTATTTGTGAAATCAAATATTCTGTTTAAAATTTAAAAAAACCTATAAAATTATTATTTTTATAATAAGTTTACCACAGCTCTCCAAACAAGGTTCGTTTGATATAAGATATGATTAAGTATAAAAGTATATAAAAGAAACAGTTCCTCATACACTTTACCTATTAAACATTATTGATATTTTACAACGCCATTTTGACTAAAAAAATTATTTCAATATTGATAGGTTAGAAAATTTAAAACAAAATAATACAAAACTCAAACACCATCCGAAACTCAAAAATAATTAGACACAAAAAAAGTTTACTATAAAAAAAAATAGATAATACTTTTTGCTTCACGCTCGCTTTGTTACGTTATAAAAAAAACCCTCAACTGTTCATCTTTTCGTATAAACTCATGCAAAGGGTGATTTAGAGAATAAATACAAGTGTATTAGACATAGAAATACTTTTACATATTTATACAAAAAAAATTAAACAATTATAATTTTATATTTTATTTAATTTTTATTTATATAAGTAGTGATAAAAAAACAGTTATAATTTTTTTATTATTTATGTATATTTTAAAATTTTTGTAAAGCTTTAGAACATTTTTATTTCAATACTTGTATCATAACTAATAGATAAAGAATACATATAATTAAATGTTTATCATTTTTGTTTATCATTTTGTTTAAAAACCCGGAAACTTGCAAACAAGTATTCCCTTCCGTAAATATCAATATATAACTCAAACCAGCAAAATTAGAAAAATTTCTTAAATGTAACACTTACCAACAATTGAAAGCTATATTAGTTACAATAACAATAACAGTTTTGAATAATCCTTGTGAAATGATAAATTATATATTTTAATACTAAAAGAAACCGTAATTTAAAGTATTTTAGACGTATAAATAAATTTTGTACCAAATAAACCCAGAATTAAAAGCTGTGTTGCTATTAATTGGAAATTTGATAATATAGAATTATTGAATTAAGAAGTTAATAATACGTTAAACTTGATGCTATTTTCAATTGTTAAGAAAAAAATACAGAGAAGAGAGTAGTTAATATCGTTTGTTGTTAAAAATATTTTTTGTTATGGCCTCGATTTATAAAGTATTATTATTAACCCATTAAAATTTAAAGTAATACTGTAACTTTATATTAAATATATTCATACAGACGAACTGCGACGTTTAGTACATCTTACAAGTTATTTATATTTGACTCATAACTTGTAAGCGCAACAATGCGCTAAAAATTCACGATCTACTAACAGCGTTAAATCTTTAAATAAAAGAAATTTATATACAACTTACTCAAGTAAATAATTTATTTTGAATTGCTGGTGACGTCACTAAAAGTGGAAACTTTAAAAAAGTAAAAAGTACGTAGCTTCTATCTTTGTAACTTTTTAATTTGTACTATTGTTTAATTTTTAGTTTTAGGTGCCTAAATGCACTGAAAATATTGTTGAATATTGAACTTATTTGAACATAGTTTTGTGGTTAACAAAAATTTTAAAACCTACTTATTTTACCTATTAATAATTTAAAAGTAATTAATAAAATAAAAATAAAAAGTAAATTATAAGTTTTATGTATTTAGTATATTTGTTATATGGATTTAAGCTAGTGAACATTTGTTCAGATATTATTTATTTCAATTTAAACCTGTAAAGCAAACCAATAAAATTAATGCGAAAAAAACCTTGAAGCATGCATTATGCAGTATAGTTTTTGAAACTTGTAAAATAAATAAGTATTTATCTAAAATAATATTTATAAAAGTAGGAAATGTTGCACATATAAAAATATATTTTTTTTAGAACAAATTAAAACTTTAGTTTTAGTTTACTTTAAGTCAGCGTTTTTAAAACAAAAAATTTACTATGTACGGCTTTTTTGTATAACTGAATGTAGTGAAACATTTTTAAAACTAAATTTATAAAATCAAATAATCTAACTTTAAGCATTTTAAATAAAACTCGCTTTTTTCAATTATCTTTAAAAATATTTAAAAGTATTTATAAGAAAAACATGTCAATTTAAACTGTGTTTAAATATGATTTAAGAAAATGAAAATATAATTAGATTATTAACAAAGAAATTGTTTTAAGATAAACTTTTTGTTTTTTATAATTCAAGAAAATATTAAACTAAGTTATATTGTTTTATATAAGTAAGTAAAGTAAAACTTTTATGAATTTTTAAGTGATGTCACTAAAACTTTCAAAGTTTTATTTTTGTGAAATCCTTTATCAAGCATCATGTAAGCACTCTGTTTCAACCTGTAGGGTATTTAAAAAAGAAAAAAATCATTACTAATTTTATCAAAAACTAATCGAAATTAGAGTTTAATAAATTTGTATTAATTAATAAACTTTTGAGAAATATACAATATTAATAACACCATATACAAATCCTTTTGATTATAATATCATTAAAAAGTGGCTAAAAACATCATTTAAAAGTATCATGTTTTGTAAAGTTTATAGAGCAATTTGAGTTAAGTCTATACTTCATTAAAGAAACAAAGGAATTCTTATTAAAATTTTTATAAAAATGTAAAAAAATATTTTTTCGATTTAAAACAGACACTTAAAGCTTTAGAATAATTAAATTTAGTTAATTTTCTTACATCATAAATTTATCATTTAGATAAATTAAAGTATTAACAGTTGTTTAATAAATTGCTGCGGTCTTAAATATTCCTTTCCTTTTGTATAAACGTTTATTAGTTTAATTATGAGTAGTATTTCAAATAAAAACTAAATGCTAAATAACTGCGATTTTTGAATTTCAATTTTTATCTTTCTTTTATTTCTTTAACGATAAAAAAGCGCTAAAAACGTATAATCTAAGGCCTTAAGTTAAGAAGGACCATTCGTTTGTTGAGTCGTACACCACATAGACATTTTTAAATTATCAGAAAAGATTTAAAGCCAGATATAACACTATTATTTACTTAGTACTAGTTTATTTATTTAATTAGGTTAACTTTTAGATAGATTGATTTGATCCTTTATAAATCTAACAATTTTACTCATAATAATATTCTTTGCCCATTACTGCGCTGAAAAATAATGTCTCAAGACTATTCAAAAAGCTCTGTATTATTATATACAACAAAATGAAGCGAATTATTGTAACTTAAAGTCAGTATATTTTTATAATTATTAAACAGGCATTTATATATTCGATATTTAGTAAGCTACAATAGTTGTTAACAAGGGCGTTTGTTAAATTGAAATAAAAAGACTTTAACAATTTCGTAATTAATTAACAAATTTACATTAATTAATTTACTTACTCTAACTTAAAAAAAAGTTTTAAAAGTGATTTAAAATGATCATCTTTGTAAAATGGTGTGCATAGAAATTAACTTAAAGTGCACAGAAAACTTTTTCAACATTCAAAATGTGTCAAAATATAAAAATTATAAACCCTATTTCTTTTTATTATTTTATTTTTAATACTGCAGTTTTCAATTTTTACTTAGTTTAGGATAAACATTTTTAAAGAAATTCTTTCAAAAGTTTACAACTTTAGTGACGTTATTTGCAAACAACAACAAGTCACTTCAACAATTTGTTTATAAATGAGCAGTATTTGAAATTAAATAGTTGTACAACCAGTCTTGTAATTTTCAGCACATCATAGTGCTTAATTTATTGCAATTAATAAACATATAAAAATTCTTATTCATTATTTTTGCCTAGTCGTGATAGTTTATTTGACGTAACAATGGTTTATTTGACTTTATAATGTTTATAAAAATTCTAAAATTTAATGATTAGTCGGACTATTTTACTTTACTTTTCAGTGAAGTACAGTGCTTACAATTCTAAAAAATAATTAAAGTTCTTCGTAAACATTATTGAAGTAAATTAAAAAGTATACTTTAAGTCAACTGCTATTAGATGTTTGAATTATGGGGAGTTTTTCGTATTTGAAAAGAAATAAACTATTTAAATTAAATATAATCAAATAAGAAAAAATCAAAATGTTTAACATTTTACGAGCAACCACGATTTAAAAAAAAAATAGGTAATCTTTTTAATACGTTTTTGCACAAAGAACCCCATTAAGATACGCTCCTAGAACACACTTTCCATTGTTACTTTTACTGCATTATTTTGTTTCACTGAATTAAAAATAAACATACCTACAGGTTTTTTTGTTTGTTTGTTTGTTTTTCAACTGAAATCTTCCATGAAAATAGATTAATTTGAATGTTATGTTCTTACAAGCTACTGCAGTATTAAAATATTATTTATTTTATAAGACTTTAAAACATTAGTAATTATAATAGCACAAAAATTGAAATTATCTTTTTAAGTTTTATTGTTTTAGTGACTTCACTTACAGATCACAAAAGCTTTCACGTAGTTTACTTTCACGTGATTGATTTCAAGTAGTTTAAATTTCAGCACATCACTTCGCATACAAGTATAAAATCAAAAGTATGTAGTTAAATATATAGAATAAAATATATTGTAATATTTTTGCTTTAAAGTTAGTCAAAGTTTTATAAAAACACTGTGTCATTGAAAACACAAAAGCTGATGTAAAAAGGTGCAAATGATACGCATCATATACTTCTAAATACTTGTTTTCATTTTTAACCTAATTATACACATTTTTATTGTTGTTTTATTGTATAATTGTTATTCGTTTTAAATATAATAAGTTATTTTTTAACGTTTTTTAAGAGCTTCTTTGTAAACGCTTTAATTGTGGTCAATAAAGTATAGACAGTTACTTAAAAATATTTGTTAGAAAGCAATAATAATTTAGTTTTTAGGATCAGTTAACTTCAAAATTGTTTTCAAGATTAAATATTTTGATACAGATTTTTCTAGAGTAAAGATAACTGTTTTAGAATGCGTATTCGATTATTAATATAATAAGTTAATTTTGTTTAGTTTTAAATTTTTTAATAGTTTGTACTAATACATTTACTAAACACAAAAAATAATTATATGGATCCCAACATATGTTTTTGTGTGTTAACGAATCAACACACTTCAACTGGGTTCTGTAAAAAAATAATAACTGCAATGAGAGAATAAAAGCATATAATAAAGTAGGTGTATATTGATTAGTTAACACACAGAAACATATGTTGGTAGAATAAAGGAAGATTACTGTACAATTTTTTTTTATTTATATTCCAGTGAAGTTACTTTACTATAGGACCTTTTATTAGCAAACGATTGAACCTATAATTTATAACAGTCCATCTTTATGAACCTCAAGACACACAAAAGGGACAAATATAAAACAGAGTACTTTTTACAGTTGAAAACTTTGAGATAAATTAAAAAAAATTGATGAATATTAAAATTGATGTATTTATATATTTCAATTTTTTATTTTTTGAAAATATAATAAAATAAATAAATAATTTAAATACAGAAAGTGTTTAACTTCCAATATTTAAACATTTTTTTCTAACTTAAAAAAATATTTTAAGTAATGTTAATAATATTGAGCAAGTTTTACATATTTACATATAGTTTTATGTAATGAGAATTGAGTTAGCACATTCATTGCTGGCGCAGGTTCAAGCGCTTACTTTAGATTTTTTGATAGTTTAGGCTAAGCGTATAAAATTTTAGCTTAAAATTATTATTTACAAAATTCACTTTCTAGAGTATTGATAACAAATTTAACCTTTGAGTTTTCAGCTACAAATTTTTGACATTTCAAAAATATAACAAAAAAAACTTTTTTTTTAAATTTTTAGCATAAAGCCGAATTTAAAAAAACTTTAGAAGAGGCTATTTCTAATAGATTGAATATATCCTTATAAACTGTTAAAGCCAAAACTTATATATGCATATTTAGTTGGATAATTGTATAAGTAGAGATATTTTTTTTAATTAAAGCTCTTAAATAATTTAAACCATTTTAAATAATGACATTACCTACAACTTGTCATAAACGTTTAAACTCAGTATTTAATGTTAATCTTCCATAATTTACTGATCTAATTTTTAGCGTAATAAAGGGCTTGCAAACATTAAGTTTTATATCGTAAGTCGTCATTCTTTAACTTTAAAGTTGTTTTTTGGTTTTTATTATCTCAACTACTTAAAATCGTAGATTACAGCTTTTCAGCGTTGACTATATACAACAGATAAAAGACATATTCTGATACGTCTAATCTAGATATTTGTACATATAAGTATTTTGAAACAATTATAATAAGGATTGTTTTTATTGAAACTCATATAAATTAAAAAAAAAAACAGTTATAAGTTTTTTAAAGTTAATGTTTATTTTAAACACTTTGTAAACTTTTGTCTTACTATTATATAAATATTAGTCTTACAAATAAATAAGTGAGACTAAATATAGATAAAATTTTAAGCATCTTAATTTTTAAGAACCAATAAAAAATGCAGACTGGTATTTCTTTTAGTAAGTATTAACCTTTAAAACTCAAAGCATCCAACTTAAAAAAATTAATTTAGCACCTTACAACAATTGAAAACTTTACTTATTTTGAACAAAATTTATTCTTTTTATTAATGTTGGTAAAATGTTAAATTTGAAAGTTTTATATTGAAAGAAAGTCGTAAAACAAAATTTAAATCATTTTAGTTGTATAAATACATTTTTTACTAAACGTACCCTGACCTAATTGGCAAATTGTTAAATAAGAATAATTTTATGTTAAAGCTAATGTTACGTTAGTCTTAATGATAGTTTTTAATGAAAAAAGTAAGAAAAGTGTATAAACTAAGTACTTTTGTCGTTAGAAAATTTTTTTTGTAATGACCGCGGTTCGAAACTTACCGACTTAGCCTCAAAATTTAGAGTCAATTTGTAACGTTTTAATGAATTGATTTACAATGATTAGATCATCTTAAAACGTTTTTACTTTGTTTTGTGATTAGTAAGCGCGATGATGCGCTAAAAATCTAAGGTATACTAAGAGAGCTAACTATTTTAAATAAAGGAATATCATGTAAAATTTAGGAAGTTAAAGTTTATTTAGGTCTGCTAGTGACGTCACTAAAGTTATACTTTGAGATTTTTTTCCTTATGCTGCAACTAGGATACCCATAAAAAGACTGACCCATAGTAAATTAGTTATTAACATAAATAAATAAATTTTCGATGGCAAAAAAATAAAACATATAAACAATGATTTGCGTTTTTAAAAAATAATCATAATAAACCAAATTTGAACAACAATAATTTTCTTAATGACATTCACATACTTGTTTATTTTATAAACATCTGACATTCTTTTATTATTTAATTTATAAAACTATAAAGCGCTTACAACAAAATTAAAAATTACTTAAATATAAAAAATGCTGAGTTGCTCCAAAGGGGTAATACAATTACTTTTTTGTAACTAATGTTTGTTTTGTTAACATTAATGATAAACTATATAATAACTTTAAATTGAAACCTACCAGATATTGCTTTCGTAAAGTTTAAGCGTTAGTTTAGAATTTATTAGTACCATTTTAAACAGAATAAGGAAAAAATGAAAACAAATATTTGACCTGTTCCCATACTTAGTTGCTTATTTATACTTATATTGATTTTGTGATCTTTTTATATCAACTTTACTAACGTAACTGTAATTAAAGTTTTAGCTTTTGTTTATTTAAATTAATTAATATCACCCTTTTAATAAATATAAAAATTTACTGACGTTATGTCACAATTATTCGCTTCGTTATATTGTAAATTGAAATTTCGAGTTTTAAAGAAAAACTGCTGTAGCAACATTTAAATTTTCAGCGCTGTAAAGCGCTTACAGTTAAATAGAGAACAGTTTTGAACAAAAGTTTCACACATTCAGTAAGTTTAGCTAATTTTCAGATATATGCTTGAATTAACAATAACTTTTAAGTACAAGAGAAAAAAATTCTAAGGTACCCCAAAATCACGAAAACTTCCTTTAAAACATAAACTATATTTAGTTTGTGATGAGTTACGCAAAATATTTTATTCCTACATACCAGTTACGGTTTTAATTATAACAAAAAAACTTATTTTAACTTTTGGTTAACAATGCAAGTTGTTTAAGAAGCTGTTAAACATAAGAGCTTAACTTAAAAATATTCTGATCATTAAAAGGTACACTGAATAATATAAATAACATTCAGAATTATTAAAACAACACTTTAGTTATAATTATACAAATAGTTTAGTGTTCAATACAATTCTATGTATCTATCCACATTATACAAGAACAAAAAAAAAAACTGAAACTACCCAGAGAGGTCGTCAGTTTAAATGAAATCTTGAACCGCAGTGAAGGTTTCTGGTTTTAAACTAATGTGATTTTTTTCAGATTTAGCCTTCAGTTTAAGATAGTTCCATCACTTAAGAAAAGTCAAGACAAGCAAGCAATGTTAAATAACGAATTTATCCAGCAATGAAATCAACAAAAAATAATACAAACCTAGAGAAATGGCTATTTAATCAAACATAAAACTTCGCAGAGCAAAAAAAAATATTAATTTAAACTCTTACTAATAATAAAAAACATTATTTAAGTTCAAACTGATAACAAACTGCAGGGCAAACAGTAAGTTTGGCTGAAAATCAGTTTTCAATTAACTGAATTCTCTAACAGTTACTCAAAATTTAATACCCAACTTTGTGTAAGCTGTAAGTTTAACTAAAAATCAGTTATCAATGAATTGTTTTAACTGTAGTTACATCAACATCAAGTATTAACTTTTTATGAAATATAGAACTATATAAAGGATATCTTACTAAATAGATATTAATAGAGTTTTAATTTTAGTCCGATCTTGTAACTGAAATAAAAAGCTTGTTATTTGAAACAGAGTCGGTTTAATAAAATTGAATCCAAAAAATCAACTTTTTTATAGTTATGTTTGTTCAAACTATACACCTAAATATTTAAACAAAACAATTAAATGGATTACAAAACAATGATATTTGAAAATATTCTATATACTTTTTCAATATTGAATCTTGATAAATTTTTTTTTTTTTATTAGTTTTCAAACCGTCTTGGACAATCTTGAAGAACTAACTCACTGTTATTAATGTCAAAATTTACAAGTACGAAGACTTATATTTTCAGTATTAGTCTTTTATATAGAAATAATTTAACTAAGTGTTTTTGTTTTTCAAAACATTATCAAATTCCAATTAGGTGCACTGTAGGTTATTATTTTGTGAGTAAAAAGTTCCATGACAGAACCGGGCGTAGGTTGTCTCGGATTCTGTTGTTGTTGTTCCTGAAGTATAGTTTACTATTTACTATTTATAAACCAAACTACTTGTGCTTTAAAGTAATTATTAAAGTACGTTCTTAGTTTCAAGTAACTTTAAAATCAAAGTAAACATGATGTTTTGGAAAAAAACAGATGATAAAAAAGTATTCAAATTATCAAAACAAAACTTTTTTAAATGTAATTTAAATATTATGGGTATTTAAGCTTTTAAATACTTATGTTATAAACTAACACCATTGTACGAATTAAGTATAAAAGCTATTTAACTAGATTTTGCGGTTCATTTTTAATATTTTAGACTAATAATTTTTATTGCAATTGTTACAATTTATCAACTTTTTGTTATATCATTAGTATTTTTTTTTCTATAAAAGCTTTAGTTTTAGACATATATTTTTTTTTAAGTATTTCAAATTAAACAATTGTTTTTTAAATCATGTTATGGGCTATTAGAAAAAAAAGTTTTTGTATGCGTGTTTAATACGCTGAAAATACTGTCGTTAAAAATAAACTGGCTAGTCTGAATATCTGCATTGTTATAAATATCAAAAATAAATGATTGTTTTTGATTTTAGCTGCAACGTCACTAGAGTGAAATATTATTATATTTGTAAATCATTTACAGTAAATTCTAAAATTTTTGATTTCGAAACTTAATTTTTTCTTTTCTTCTTCTTTCTTTTAATCTTTTTCTCATACAAAATCGTTATCATTAATATTCAGTACCAATTATACAGCAAGTTAAGTTTTAAAAAAATCTTAATTATTCTATTATAAATACTCAAGTGTAGGTATTAATTTTTTAAATTTAAGTTTTTAAGTACACAAAACATAAATATTAGAAATTTAATCGTTAATTTTAATAAAACCTTTATTGTTTTGGCTACTCAATATTTTTAA
Source organism: Thalia democratica (assembly GCF_965202585.1). NCBI lineage: Eukaryota > Metazoa > Chordata > Thaliacea > Salpida > Salpidae > Thalia > Thalia democratica. The sequence goes on from NW_028139426.1 coordinate 52,545, forward strand.
ATAACATAAAAATATTTTATGTTAGATAATTAAATTTATTATCTATTTGTCTTTAAGTTTAGTAGTATTTTTTTTGAAGTTTTAAATACTGATATATGATATTTGTTTCAATATTTACTTAATGTTTTTTTTACAGCTGTAAAATTTTTACTAGATAACTATTATAATAAACATGTATCACTTGAACTTACTGTAAATATTAAAAAAAATCTTGTAGAAAAACAATTAAAAGAAACGTTTAAAATATAAAATGATCTCATTAAAAGTTTTATTGTTTTTTGACTAAAGTGTTATATCTAAAAATATTTTGTTTAAATTTCAATATTTTGTCACTGTCATATTTCTTTTTTTTTTACATAAAATTATTTGTAGTAATTTGTAAATAATTTAAGTTTGCTACACTCAAGAAAATTCCTGGAGTTTTTGCTAGCTTAAATATCTTTAATTTTTTCACGTAAAATTTTTAAAACTAGAGTTTTTAATTTTTTTATCAATATAATGCTAATATATATTTTTTGACAAAAATTGTAGCATTTTAAGAATTGAATTTGTTTTTAGTTTTTTAATGTTAGTAAGTATTAACAAAATTTTATATTAATAGTTAATATTAACAAAGATAATATGCTGTTATTTTATTTATTTATTTTTTTTTCGTAAATATAAAAATTTCCAAGTATTTATATTAATGTAATTTTTTCGCTATTACTGAAATTAACAATCACGGTTATATAAATTAACGTCACTATATCCCTTAAAACTGACCACTGAGTGCAAAAATCTCTTGGTGAGTTTTCTAAACTTTTTTCTTAACTTGTTGTATCTTTACGTATACAAGAGATAAAAAATACTAAAAATACTAGTTGTAAATTGTTTCACACTGCGTAAACTAAAAAATAAACTCATAATGTTTTTTTATCAAGTAACTTTTTAGTTATTTTTTTATAAACAAAAATTTTAAATTAGAAAACTGTTTACTAAAAATTAAGTAATATCCGTTGTTGAGCTTTTAGAATACATTTAAAGAAAGTTTATTTACAAATTAAGTATTAAAGCGACAAAATAACTTTAAATGAAATATCTTTTTTCACTAAAACAAACTAGTTAGTAGTTTTGCATAATCTAAAAGTTAATTCTAGTACTCAGTATTCAAAACTGTAGTTGTAGACTGATAATTTAAAAGTTAATTGTATGTTTTTTTGTATAATTTCGTAGTGCTTTAAATTATTTTTGTAATTGAAAAAATTAACAAAATACATTTATAGTTTTGTTACAGTTTTTAGGAGTTTTGTTGTAAGTTTTTTAATTTGAAACGACACATTGAGTGTTAAGGTATATTTTTGACAGTATCAGCATAAGTTTTAAATTTTCCTTCAAAACTGTTAAACTTATTATTGATTCTGGTAAAAAAAGTCTTTTGGTTTGATTGTTTCCATTGCATCAGCATATTTAGAAAACATTGATTCAAAATTTTCAAATTAAGATGAAAACTTCTGTTTAAATTAAAAAAAACTTCTTTGTAACTCTGTGATTTTTTCTTCTTTGGAAACAACTATGTTACTAAAAATCACATTTTGTTATCACTCTGAATTTCAACAATACTCTTACGTTTCTAATTATACTCAGATTTTAATCTACAATTATCAGCATGGAGTGAATTCAGTTAATTGTCTTTTTGACATCCAAATGCAATCATTTTTTTTTATAAAATTTTCCTACTTTGGAAATTTCAATCAAGGCTTTGATTTCAGCTTTCATAGACATTTACTTTACTTTTTACAATAACTCTATTCAATATATGTGAATAATAAGTTTATTTAACTTTTTTATATTGATAAATACAATTTTTAATCTCTTAGTCTAAATTGTTGATTAGAATAGTTATCAACAATTTTACTAAACTTATGTTTAAACTATTTAAAATTGTTTTATAATCAGAGCTTAGTTCTACGTGTGTGGTACAGTTATTAAAATGTTAAACTAAAACGTGGTTAAAACAAAAAGCAGAAATTCAATTACATGTTATGAAGTAATTCTAAAAATATTAAAAAAAAATATTTGCTATTTCTATGAGTTTACTATTAACTTTTTTACATCTATTTTTATAATAAATGAAACTATCAATTATTATTATCAAAAAAGACTAAGTATATATTTTTAATTACCCTTTGATTTTCAGATGTAAAGATAAATAAGCTTTCTTAAAAGCTAATCATGACTTATTTGATTCAATGTTAAAAAACACTACCTACATAATTTAAGGCTGTATAACATTTATTTTATTATTTATTATTTACTCTTACAATTTATTTTAATAAATTATTTAAAGCATTGTGATGCGCTAAAAATACAAACTATAACCAGTACTTGATAGTCACTACATAAACGCGTTAATATATTTGAACAAAAAAATAAACGTTTACTTGTTATGTTGCACGTGACGTCACTAAAAAAATAATTTTCGATTTGAGTTAATTTTTAGAATTAACAATTATAAAATAAGTTTTTGAAAACCTGAATAAAGCTTTTAAGAAACAAATAAGAATGCAAAGCTGTTTTATGAAAAGCTTATATTTTAACATAAAAAAAGATAAAAAGTAAGTTTTTTTTTTCCTTATGTTTAGCACTAATCTGTTACTAGTTTATTTTTCATCGCTTGCTAATTTTAACTTTTAAACTTGCTTAAAGACTATAAACATTTTATTGATATATTGTTTTACAATAAAACTCAAAAAAACTTAAAAACTAAAAAACATCACAAAAAGCTATTAAAAATTTACAAAAGTTCAAATAAAAAATTTGTTCATTTATCTTGGTGACTTAATTTGATGCCCACAAGTATATTCTTTTTACTTATAAATATGAAGTCTTAATTAGAATCAAAAATCGATCTCGTACCATCTTAAAGTTTTTAGCACTTCTGAAAGTGCATTAAAACAACAAAAAGTTCAAAAGAAGACAGGTTATAATTTAAATGAGGCTAAAACCCATTCATTCTAAACATAAGAAACCTCACATAGAATTCAATAATTTTATATACAAACTATTTTTATTATTTATAACCATTGGTTTTATGCCAAAAGAAAGGTTAAACAAAATTGTAAAGTTTCAATGTTTCGATTAAGGCATCGATTGTAATAATAAAGAAAAAGTATAATATTAGAAAGTTTGTTTTATGTTGGTTTAGAGTTCAAATATAAAAGAAGTTATTCATATTATCTAGACATATTAGTGATATTAACAAGTGTTAAATACTAAATACCAAGACTCGGCTGTGCATAGAGGATAATTTAATTAAAATTTTGAATTTTTCATGGCTTAAAATAGTGCAAAAAATAAAAAGAACCAAGCTTTATGTGGAGTCTTTACATAAACATCTACATTAAACTTTTCTTAAAATCTATATTTTGTATTACTTATAGGTTAGGTTTACCACAAAAAACAGGTTCAGAAAATGTTATTATTTTGTGCCAAGAAATCTTAACTATAAACAATATAAATTTATCAGTTGTTTTAGGTTTCATTTGTTAACTTGCTTAGTTGTTTTAGATATTTGAAATCTGTAGTACACTTTATTTTAATAAAAGAAACTATACAGATCTGCAACAAGCACTTTAAAGACACTGTAAACCCAAAGCTAACATTATTACTGACTATTTAAATTCATAAAAGAATTTGAAAACAAAAAGTAAAGGAAGTATATATGGATAATTATAAACAAATAAAATTTTGATTTTTATAAGGTAAAACTTTATTACATAATTGTTCTTTAAAAATCAAATTATATAAACTAAAAACTACTTTAAAAACTAAACTTTCAAATGTTAGATCAACGAAATTGTCTGTTTTACAAATGTATTATGATTTTTACAATCTTTATTATCTTGTTCATTTTATATCAAACTTAGAACTTATTTACACATAAGTTTATTTATAAAACAATTAAAGGTGTTTTGCTTAATAATACGTACTAATAAAACAAATAAAAATTTGCTTAGTATTTAAAATAATTTGTTGACTAAAAAAAATCCGTTTCATATACATTATAATAAACTTTTATAAGCTTTACAGAGATAAGAATACATAGATAATTTATAGAATTAAACTAAAATATATTTTTAACACAGATACATATCTTTCTTTGAAATATTTAACCGTAAAATACAGCAAGAAATTAAAGAAAAAAGTTTTCCAACTTTAGTGACGTCACCCATAAACTAAAGCTTCATTTACTTGAATAAATTGTTGTAACTTTTATTTTAGTCATTGTAATTTTTGTTAAGTTAGTTTCAGTGATTAAAAGTGTTTACAACAAATCAATATTTTTATTAGGGCACAAGTGACTTATTTTAGCGTGCTTTTCAATTCAATCACCATATTTTATTATGATTTTTATTACACTATGTTTGTTAACCAAGTTTTAATCAGTTAAATCAAAATGTGGTATATTGTATTAGTTTTATTATTTTTTTCGATTACTTATTTGAAAAAGACATAACTTTTAGTTTAAACTACAATATATTTACCAGATAAAAGAAGTAATAATAGTTTAACGCTTCTAAATAGTACAAAAACTCAATAAAAAGTAAATAGATGTGATAATTACTAAAAAAATTTTAACTAAACTTATAAGGAAAGAAAAATTAACAAATACTTTCTTCAAACAAAAGGTTTATTTAATTGTGTTGTAACTACTAAAACATTCAAGAGATTAAGGTTACTTATTTCATTGTTACTACCCATACCAAATAATAACTTCTTAATTTACTAGGTGCTACTTTTGACTACTCATTAAATTAGACCCTAGCAAATAAATTTGTTCTAAAAATAACCTCATTAAATTAATTTCAGCTTTAAGTTAAAAAAAATACAATTTACTTTAAACAAATAAAAAGAATCATTAATAAACAAAGTTTATGGCGTTAATACTCTAAAAACGTAACTAATGCGTGATTTATAAAATAAGCTAATAAATTTTAAAAAGGCGGTAAGCAATTAATGTTAAATAAAATTTATAAATACTTAACAAATAAACATGCGGTTGTTACTTCAATATAATATCTCTATCTCAAGGCAGTATATTTATAAATTTTAATATTTAATATTAGACAATATAGTCGTACAAAATGTCTCCAACACAAAATCTCATAATTTCTTAATTTAGTTAAGAACATTAGTATTTGCACGAGTCCCATTCTGATTGGCTAATTTTTGTGACGATCACTATTGAAAAAAATATTTATGAGATTTAATATGTAAACAATAAAATAGGCTATGAAAAACACCATTTTCTTACACTTTTAATTCAAACTAAAAATTTTGATGCTAAGTAATTATAGTGGAGATATAATATTTAAGTATAATTAAAAGTTATATTCAGTATAAAACATTATTATTTAAATTTTTAAAGTTCTTTCAAATTATTTTTTGTTAATTTACTCATTAGCATTTTACATGTTTCCGCGTAGACTTAAAAAATTTACATATTTAGTAAAATTTAGTAAGTACAATTTATCGATATATTGAGTTTGTTAAGTTTTTCTTGGTTCTTTGTTTTAATAAATAATTATGAGTTATTAATTATTGTTTGAGTGTTGTTATATTTTTCTGTTTAAAGCATTTCTCTATTAAATGAAGTATACATTTGAAATTAAAGTATTTTTTTATTTTCATTAAACAGATAGTTTAAATTTAGTCGAAAGTGGAAATAAAACAAAAATTAAATGAAGTCACTCAGAAACCGTAATCTTTCATCTTAATTATTTTCTATATTAAGAAATCAATTCTATAGGATACAAGGATGCATATATTGTAATTTTTAGTGCTTATAAAAGCACATAAAGAAAAAATTAAATGAACCAAATACAATTACAGTGTAGTAGTAACTGACTTTAAACTTAATCAATTAAAAACGTTTTTCAGAAAATTTTACTGTAAATAAGTTAATATTAATTTTTAATAATGTTTTCGCTTCGAAAAAAAAACATTTATTTTAACGTTAAACTTTGTCAAACTAATAGTTTTTAACTTAGTTTTGCTAATAATTAACTTATTTACTTTATACCATAATAAAGCTTTATAAATAATCTATAAATTTTTTTCAATTAATTTTTGAAGGTGACGGTAATTATTTAAAAGTGTAGTATTTAATAAAATGTTGCTAGACTTTAGCTAGCTTAGTATTTAAATTTATAAGCTTTTTCATTACATTAAACAAATTTTTGTAAAGGATAAAGTAAGATTATTCAGGTTAGGAAAAAAACATACGCATCACCATAACGTTTGCTTTATAAAAAGTCATTTATCAAGAGTAAGTTTTACCAATAGTAATTGATACCTTTTGTATTTTAACGCTTACAAGAGCACAAGAAACAAAAATTCACAAATTAAATATTGATTGGTAAAGATTTTTAAAGCTAAGACATTTAATGTCTACATTAACTTTATTAGACATAATTTTTAATAATTATTACTTAAATTAGTAAAATGACTAAGTGATAACTGAAAAATTACTTATGCTCTTTACTTTCTTGTACATTTTAAATCTACTTAAGTGCTTAAGCGAATTAATTAGCGCTGAAAATTTTGATTCATAAATTCATATGACATATTTACTGCATAGATAAAAAACATTACTTGAAGTAAGCATTCTTGTCTTCACAAGTGACGTCACTCTAAAATTTGTACAGTCGTTTTTTATATTAGGATGCTTTAGTTTATTGGCTTTATTATTTTACCCTAAAGTACTTTTTCTAAATCTTATGTGTATTATGTCTACTTAATATATCATGAGAGGTTAAATATTATCATTTTTTTTAAATAATTATAACTTTAAATACGTTTGTTCTGTTTAACTATTTTCAAACTAAAAAATAAATTTTAAAAGGTTATAGATTTATGTATTAGTTTATAATACATTTCACTGCGCATACAAATTTGAAGCCTAACAATTGTAGTTAAATATACAATTCTTTGAAATTTCTTTGCTATAAAGTTTATTCAAATTTTAAAAAAGCACTGTTTTGTTAAACAAAACATAACATTGACAAAAAAAAAATTGTAGATGAAGTTTACGTCAGTTATTTTTGAATTCTTGCTTTTATTTTAATCTACTTATACACACTTTTAGTGTTTTTTTATTGTATAATTTTTATTTGCTTAATATAACAGAGGTTGTTATGTATGCGTTTTTTTATGACTTGTTGGTAAACGATTAATTGTGATCAATAAAGTTTAGACAGTTACTCAATAATAGCTGTTAGAAATCTATAGTAGTTAAATTTCAGACTCAGTTAACTTCAAAACACTTTTTAAGATTGAACATTTTAAACAGAAAAATTCTAGGGTAAATATGTTATATTTAGGTTGTGTATTTTTTTTTATTAATCATATCATATTGATTTTTGTTTAGTTTTAAATTTTTTGATAGTTTTTATTAATAGATTTATTAAACAAAAAAAATGTATATAAATTTCAACTACTTGAACGTCAAGATACAACAAAACATTTTGAGAAACACTGAAAAAAAAAGAACATTAAATTTGCCATATATTACCAATACATTTTTTTAAATCTACAAAAAATGAGTTATTGATTTAAAAACAGAGTTGTCTTAACTTCCAATAGTTATACAATTTTTTTCCTAGTTAAAAAAATAAGATTTTAAGTAACGTCAATAATGTACAGAAATATTATGCTTATTGTAATTTTAATATATTTACATAAAGTTTTCAAATATAAGAATTGAGCTCTATTTCGCAGCGCAGGTAACAGCGCTTACCAGTAAGGTGTATTTTTTGTAGACATGTTTAGGCTAAGCGTACAAAATTTTAGCTTATATTGTTTACAACACACATTATTAAAATGTAACAAAAACACCTGTTCAAAATGTTAGCTCATTTTAAAGCTAGCTTTGAAAACCCTTAACAGAGGTTTTTTTCACTAATAAGAAAATAAACTTCTATCTCGAGTTGCACGTAACGTCACTTTAAGCGATAGCTTTTAAAATATTTATTTTATAATCAACTTTTTTAAAACAAAAATTCTAAACTTTTTTAAGATCTTTAAAAAAACAAGTAAAAACTAAGAGGTGTTTTTATGACAGACTTATTTTTAAACAAAATAAAACTGATACAGACTAATTAAATACTTGCTTTGCAGTAATGTTTAGCACTAGCCTTTTGGAGTAAAAACTTTTGTTACTAGATTATTTTTACTTTTAAGCTGGAAAGTTTGTACAAACACAAATATCATTTGTTTGAATAGTTGTTTAAAAATACAAATTTTAGTACAAAACCAAAAATTTGTATCACGAAACTCTATCAAAAACTAAAAGAATTCACAAAATAATTATCGTACAGTTTAGTGACGTCACTTGTTACTCACACACTTTTGCTTAATACTAATTAGTATCAACTCCTCGTTGTCGAAAGAAATAGTTTAAACATTTTTTTTTTAACTTTTAGCGCTGGCAAAATTGCATACAAAATAGAAAAAGTTATGCTTCAACATTTAAATTTAAGTCATGGTTGAAGAAAAAAAAATTGATTTTTAGTATGACCAATCTATGATTGTTGTTTTAAAATAGTTTTAAGCGATTTTTTAAATGTCCAATGTATTTTAATAACTTGCCGGGAACTTTTAACTAAACAGTTTTAATAAATGTAAGTAATTACTTATTTTAGTTTTGAATTAATTATAATTTTCAATTTACCTTCTTAGTTGACATATATTTTTGAAGAGGTTTAGGGTTCTGTACTAAAAATGTTAATATGAAAATGCAAGTGATTTAATTAAAATAAAACAACTATAATTTGAAAACGATATGAATTAAACAAACAAGACTTTAGAATTCGTATAAAAATTTATAACTACAAATGTATAATGAATTTATTCTTTCAAGAATTTATTTTTCAAACTAAGTATACCCAAACATTCAATCAATATGTCATAAAAACAGCTAAATATGAATGTTTTGTTCTGCATCATTAAAAATGATATTAGTTATATATATTTTTATATCTTATCATATGTTTTATATATTCTTAAAATATTAGTAGTTATATTAGTACTTTATCTAATAAGTGAAAATATTTTTCTATTTTTAATACTTTATGTGACGTCACTCACAGATCACGAAAACTAATAATTTATATAAAAATTGCACTACTATAATAGCAACGCGTAGTTGCAACGAAGTTAAATATGCAACCACTGCTCGTACAAATATGAAGTCTAATGACAATAGTTAAGTTTAAAGAACAAAATTAAAATCAAAGTTGTAGAATAATTTCTTTACTTTAAAGATTATCAAAATTTGCTAGAAAAAAACTCTTGAAAAAGACAAAACAATGCCAAAAAAAATTTGTATATACAGTTAGTGTCGAATTTTTTCTTTACATTGTTTTTATTATGAAAATAATTATACTCATTGTCAGTTGTTTATTATGGTATGATTTTTATCTGTTTTAAATAAAAGAGTTGTTGCTGGGCTCTTTTTTTAAAATATTTTTAGTAAGAAAGAATACTTAGTTTTAGTTGTTTGAAAATAAAAGTAGTACAAATGTTAATGTTCAGTTAATCTAAAATAGTTTTTTTAAATTGAACACTGTTAAACAAAAAATATAAAGTTAAAGATAATGTTTTTAGTTTGTATACTTGTTTATTTTTTATAAAATATTAGTTTTGATTAGTATCAAATTATTTCATAGTTTGTACTAATACATTTACGAAATACAAAGGTAGTATATGAATTCAAACTATTTGAACCTCAAATACAAGAAATGTTGCAGTTATGAAATAATTGAGCATAGTTTTGTGAGTAAAATTACAACAAAAGTTATATTAAGTTTATTGCTTTACAACTGTTTCTAAACTATATGATGATAACGAGAAAATAAACCAAAAAGTAGCAATAAATTAACTTTTTATTAGTGATGTACCGGACTCACTATCCGGGTCCGGGTCCGGCCGGATATTGACATTTTTGTCTGATATCCGGATCCGGCCGGACTCTAATTTGAAAAAAAAAGTCCGGATCCGGTTCCGGCCGGATTCTAATTTGAAAAAAAAGTCCGGGTCCGGCCGGATCCTAACAGAGATCCGGCCGGACCTGGATCTAGTTAGTAAAAAAAAGCATACTGAAAAGTATTTTTTCAAAAACAAACCCTGTGTAAATTAATAAGAGTCATTTTCGTCAGTTAACACCTACCGTGATTGGCTCATTTTGTACACGTGACTAATTTACATTTGTTTACAGTTAAACTATGAAATAAACATTTCAGAAATGCAACTCTTTACATATGTTGTAAAATTGCAAACTTTGGAATGAATACTTGCATTATTTATTGTTTAAAGTTGAGCTCAGAGAATATTTAGAGTTAATACGGTTGAATGTACGAGCCAATGAGAATCAAATGATGAAATGTTTCAAACTAAATACTGATGCAACAAAACATCAGAACATGACAGGCAGTTTATATGTAAGCAGTTAGTTAGTTTGGTGTGCAGCTTGAAGCAACAAAATATCTTGAACTTTTTTGTTAATACTTATTGTAAGTAGTGTTTTGTTTTAAAAGTGAATGTTTTAACTGTTTACATATTTAAGCCAGGTTTATAGTTTAATAGTTTATTAAAAATTTTACAGTTTCTTGCTTACTAAAAGTTTTATTTAATTTTTAGTTTATTGTTTTAAGTCTTTTTATATAGATTTAAATAGCTTCCAGCTTATAAAGTCTTACCAAAGTAATTAATAATTTTGTATATGCTAGTATTTCTTGTTGTGTTTTCTATAAAAGATTCATCACTTAAAACTGTCGTGTCTGGTTATAGAAAGTAGTCTCAGTTAGAATTTAGTATTTGTAAGATATTAATTAAATTAGGTAGGATTTAATTATGATGGGTAGTACTAATAAGTTAAGTGTACCACAATCAGTCCACAACTTTACTACCAAATTGTCAACCTTTGCTAGCTGTTCTACTGATTATTAGATTAAAGTAATTTTTTTCAGTTTTTAAAAACCTCATTCTGATTCAGGCTTGTTTATACTCACTCTAGCTAGTTTTATTGACTTAAACAATGGCAACCCTGCTAGTTTCAAAATTTTTGGGAACTTTAGAAAATCTTGGATGCTTCAGGCTAGTTTAGTTTTTTATTAAAACTCAGGCTAGTTTTATTTTAAATTTTGAATGAGTTTGAGCTGATCCAGTTTTCAATATTTGGTAATTTTCTAGTGTATTTTTTTCAAGAACTTGATTTCAGATTTTTAATTGTAAATAACACCTAAATTTGTAAACCTTGTGGCTAGCTGTTTTACTTACTATTAGATTAAAGTTTTTTTTTCAGTTTTTAAAAACCTTATTCTGACTCAGGCTAGTTTATACTAGTGATGTAGCGGACTCACTATCCGGGTCCGGGTCCGGCCGGATATTGCCATTTTTGTCTGATATCCGGATCCGGCCGGATTCTAATTTGAAAAAAAAGTCCGGATCCGGTTCCGGCCGGATTCTAATTTGATAAAAAAGTCCGGGTCCGGTTCCGGCCGGATTCTAATTTGAAAAAAAAGTCCGGGTCCGGTTCCGGCCGGATTCTAACTTGCAAAAAAGGTCCGGATCCGGGTCCGGCCGGACCTGAAATTGTGGGTCCGGTACATCACTACTTTTTATATGATTATAAATGGGTAATTAGGTTATTAGTAAATTAAGTTTATTTAAATTATTTTCAGTTACGTTAAATACCATTAACACATAGTTCAACAATAATAAAAAGGCACTATATGAAGAAAATAAAAACATTATAACTAATGAAAACAAAAACATGTAAATTAAACTAAAATCTAGTCAATTAAGATTTTAAACAAAATTTTTAAGTTTGTAAGGTTTGAGTACAAATAGAAAAAGTTAGAACAAAAACTAAATAAATAAATTGCAGCAGCTTTGAAGTTTTTATTTGTACTTTTATTTAACATCTTTTAATCTGACTAAAAATCGATATACATAAAAAAATGCCTTCATTAAGTTGTTATAGTATATAAAAACTCAAAATGTTTACTCGTTATTTCCTTAATACTTTACTGCTCTTTTGTTTCAGTTATGTTATCAAAAATAGGTGATTTTTAACAAGATTTTGAACAGTAATAAACGATCTCATTAGTAATTTTCATTTTTGTCTTATTAAAAAAGTTTGTTTTACTTATGAAACTATGTTTTTATTCAAAAAATTCCTAATTGTTTAAAAATTTAGTTGTTAGATTTCTTTTCTAAAACAACTATTTAAATTATTTTGTTTTACCACAAACATATGTGTTTTGTATTTATAATATAAACGTTTTTTTATTTAAGATAGATTAATTTTAATACTTAAAAACATTTAAAAGCAATAGTTTAGGATAACTTTATAAATTAAAAAAAATATTTAAAAAGTTGTCATATTTTAATTTTATAAGTCATGTAGTCTAATTTTATCCTTAAAAGATATATTTTTCAGAAAAAACGAAAAGTTATTTTTAGTAGTTGTTTTGTATGAAATGTTATGTTATACTTATTTAATTTTTCTAACCTAACATATAATTTGTTCTCAAACATGTTAGTTTTTTAGTATTATAAGAAATATTTAAAAACTTGATATATTTTAATAGTACTTACATAACTATTATAAATGCTTGTTTATTTTAATAATAATTTTAATTCTTATTTTCAAGAGCTACTGTGTTTTTATTTAAAGTTAAATTTTCAGTGCAATAAATAGGCTCACAATATAACATCGGCCATAGAATTTAAAATTGATAAAAAAGGTAAGTTTTTAAGAGTAATGAATGAAAAAAAAAATCAATAATATTACAAACATAAACATGTAAAGAAATAAAATAAAATTATTTTTAAAGAATAAGCAAAAACTTTAAATATTTTTACAAACATTTAAACCTTATTATAAATTTAAAAGGTAACAACAACTTCTTATCCTGTTTATTAATATAATTTGTTAAACTTATTTATCGTCTAAGGTTAATATATTTTACCTTAGACTGTATATTAGACCTTAGATTGTGTATTAGACTTGTATTTATATGAATGTTTCTAAGCGTATTTTTAATAAAATTTTGGTTGTTTATTTACAAGCTTTGGTATATGACAGTTTCATTCACCCTGCCATGTAGTCTTTACTAAACACTTTATTACCAATTAGAATTTGTTGAACTGAAACTACGGTGGAAAATAGTATAGTTTAAATAGAAAATTCTTATTAAACATAATGTTGCTATTTTTTGTTAACTTTTCACAAAAAAAAATCATTTTATATTAACTTTTACATTAGAATGAAAAAATTTTAAAGAGAAACAATGCCTCATATACTTAACTTGTTAAAGTTCATTAATATTTTGCACTCGCGAGTTTGACAAAAGATATAAGTTCATTGTGATGTTTTTCACTATAAGCAAGAAAATTTACCATAAAACAATATAAAAACCCAAACTTCTAACCAATTGAAATCCGGTTAAGTAAAAAAAAATGCTCAATTCAAATTTTAAGATTTTATTAGCAAAACAATTTTTTACTTATTTGAACGTGAAACATTTTCTTTTTGAATTGATCATTCTAAATAGCATTATTTTGAGACTTTTATTGTGATCTATTAAGTAAAATGTACATGAAAAACAACTAAAAAAATTTTATGTTTTATGCTCGCTAAGTGAAGTCATTGAAAAACCAGCAAGTGTTCAGCTTTTTGTATAAATTTAAGCAAAACTGCATAAAACACACCAGCCTTTAATTTTCTTTAATTTTCAGCGCAATTAAGCGCTTAAAACTATTTTGATTATTATATTGAAATTATACTAATCTTTAAATTTTGTTAATAATGTGATAAATGCTAACCATAGACAACAATAGTCGTTTCAAATGAAATATGCTTACACAATCGATTATACCTATTGCTTTTTTTGGTTGATTTCAAAATTTTCAAAATAAAATTCAAATATAATTTATATAATAATAATTCAAATGTGTAATAATTAATATGTCTCAAACAAATATATATTATATACTGTAAACGACTCTCTAAATCCGTAGTCAAAGTATAGTTAGTGCTCTAGATTAATTACATCCTTTATGTACTAAGCAGGCACCAAAAGCTACTGATTTATTATCTGTCGTTAGTTTTATTAATAATGAAGTTTATATTAAACATAAGCAAAGCTAGCGTTTTCTGGTTTTAAGTAACGCTTCAAAAATTGATTTATTATTCAAGTGATACTAAGGTTTTTTAAACATTTATACTTTGCGAACTACTTATTTAGCATTAACTAAAATTTTGAGTCGAAAGTTTTACACATAGCCCTGGAAAATCTTAAATAACAAAATGTATAACTAAAGTTCTCAACTAACACTATGGTTGAAAATAAATAATTTTGTTAGACTACCTTATTATTATAAGAAAGTAAATATTTATTAGTAATAACTTTAAAAAAAAAACTTTTAAACTAGAGTGTATGAAATTTCTTACTAGTCAATGTATATAATATGTAATTGCTAATATATAACAGTAGAATTTCAAACACAACAAAACTGTTTAAGAACAACTCTAACTAAATATAAAACTAAAAAGTTTATAAATAAATTAAAATATTTGCAGCTAAAAATGCTTAATTAATTTTTTTTATTCACCCTAAGGTATCCATGCTTTATTTGTTTAAAGAAGGGATTTAAGTTTAATAATAACTATATTTTCAAAATAATTTTACGCTACAATTCATTCAAACAAAAATGAGACTAAATAACATATCAGCAAAAGTCAAAGCTCGTGTAAAAATTTATGCATTCACTAAATATTTTAACAAAATAGTCGATTCATATTTTGAATATAATTTTGATTTATATTAAAAAATAATAAAAGCAAACTTTTGCTAAATAAAACGACGTCAATTAAAGTTTTTTTTTGTAGTAGCAGTTTTTTAATTCAAGTTTAATAACTTATTTTGTTATTATTTATTTAAGTACGTACTTAACTAAATTACTTCAAAACGATTTCATTGTAAAATTTTAGTATAAACCAAATGAAATATGCGATAAAAATTATAATTTAAAGCAAGATCATATGTTAGTCATAATGAATATTGAAGTATGAAAAGAGAAAGCAAGCATTTAATAGTAAAAGTAAGATCATTTAACACAAAAAACAATAAGCTTTTAAGAACCGTGAAAGTTGAAATTAATAAAAATATTCATATAATTTAGTTACGTCATTTGTTACCTACAAATGTATGCTTAATACTAACAAAAAAAAGCCTAATTGTCGATCTCCAATTGAATGTTTGTAATTTTTAGCATTTACAAAGTTCATATAGTATAGAAAAAGCAAGCTTTATGTAAAGTCTTTTCATTAACATCTACATTAAAGTAATAGTTATATAAAAACAGTATTATTGATAAGTTCTGAAATTAAAAATTAATGACTAAATATAAAAATAAAACAGTTTCAATTCGTTTTAGCTAGAGAAAGTGTTTAGAATAATTTAAAATTTTTAATAACCATTATTAGAAATAAAAAACTGAAAATTTAAAACATAAACAAGCTAAAAATATTCACAACTATTATAAACTAAAACTAAACTATGGTGTTTTTTGCTAAACTTGTAAATGAAAATGCACTTCAATACGCGCTATAAACTGTAATATAAAAAGTAATCACTCCATTTGGTACTCTTTAAATTTATTTATAAAACTGAAGCAAGCTTTTGTGTTTTTTTTTTAATTAATTCAGATTGTTCAGAGAATTTGAGGTAAAAGTTGAACTTCTTAGTTAACTGCTTATTTAACCATGAGTAGTTTGTTTTCCTTTCACATAATTATGTTTACAACAATGTTTGGGAGAGTGATTTATTTTATCATTTAATTACAAGTTTTTGCTGTATGCATATTTTAAACAGAAAATAGTCTCAAAATTATATTATTTTCTTGAACTTATTATGAAAAAACTTAAATTTACAGTTTTTGCTGTATATATATTTTCAACATATAAAAGTCTCAGAATTCTATTAGTTTTCTTGTTCTTTAAAAAAAAATTTAAAAATTTAAAAATATATTATTAAAAATCTTAATATTACTCTAACAGCTAACGCAACTAATCAAGCTCTAACAAAAATTTAACGTTTTAAGCCTAACTAACTTTTGCATAACTAGAGAAATTTAGGAGAGAAACTATGCCTCTTATACTTAAACTTTTATAATAGATATTTCGCGATGCCAAGTTGAACTAAAATAAGTGTCGGTATTATTTCAATTATTTATACTTACTTCAATGTCGAAATTAGAATAACAAGCAAGAAAATTTACCACAAAATTTCTAATGAAACTCAAAGTTTTTTTCCGAACTGAATGCTAATACCATACCAATAGAAGTTAATTACAAAAAAATAAGTTTACTATAAAAAAATACTTTTAATAGTATTTTATGTAACACGCTTGCATCATGACGTCATTAGAAACCTGCAACACTTCACTTTATCTTTTTGTATATATTTATGCAAATTCTAGTGTTATTAGGATTGAGAAGCTCCATGTAGTTTTTAGCGCAGTAAAGCACTCACAATTGTTTTGACTAAAAGTTTGTACTTTACTGAATAAAGTTACACTAATTATATAAGTTATGTCAATTTTGTGATGTATGCTGTGAACAACATTTAACGTTTCATGTAATGTTTATATAATCGATCTCTTTTTGTTGTTTTTCTAAGCCTATAAAAGGATATTTGTTAAGAACTTTATTTAATTAGTTTTTTTTTAAATGTAACTTAATATAACTTAATAAAAGTGTTTTAAGTTATGCAACTTCGAAAACTTTATTTTTAAAAAGGTCGTTATGATGACTCTTAACTAAAATAGCACACATAGACTTACTATATTGTTTTATTCTGTCTTTTAGTATCATGATTTTAGTTACAAATTTAGTGACATAATAAGTAATATAAAGTAAAGTATTGTATCATACAAACAACGCAGTAGCTTCTTCAACTACTACGGTTTAAAAAACTATCGACGCATTTTAAAATTCTAGTTAAGCTTTTATAATAAATGATTTAATTAAGTTATTTAATTATAGAAACAATTAAAACAAAAAGTCTAAATGGTAGGCGTAATGAAAAGATTAATCATACTAATTCGATTATCAGATCCTAAGCTTTAGGTAGACTGAGAACGGTTTTGTCCTGATTAGGATTCATCAGCTAGTCATAATCAAAAACTGTTTTCGGTTGTGACTTGCTGATGAGTCCTAAGATGAGTAAATTTTAGACGTATAAATTAAGAGTTTTAAAAGGAGTTATTAAACATTATTTTATATCATTTCTAACAAACAGTAAACAGTAATTTAGTAACGATGAACTATAAATTATCATAACTTAACATTTTTAAGTAAAATTGATTATTTTTAAATGTAAAATATGTAAACTATAAACTTTACTTTTTTCAAATAAACATTGTAATCAAAACATGTTTTTGATTTGGTTTGACCAAGGTTTTCTTTAGGTTACCTTTTGTTTCTTTAACAAAAACGTTTATTTAAAGATAAGTTAAAAGTTTTTTAATATACTTTAAGTTACAGAATACAAGAGTACAGTAAATCTAAGTAAAAGAGAATTGTAAAATACAATTTAGGATGTCTTTATATAAACAATAATAACTGATATATCAGCTTATTTTATGATATTTGTTATGAAAATCAATTCCATTTGTTATGAAAGAAAGACCAAAGTGTAATTTGTTTAAATTAAAAATATCCATGTTAGGTAAAAAAAAATATGTACAATCTTCAAACTATAACTTTAATTTTTTGTTAGGTATTGCGGTAAATTATGTCACTTTTAAACCGCAATCATTCACTTCAAATGAATTTACAATAAACGATTCGATTTGAATAACAAGTTAGTTTTAGATAGTGTGGTTTTAAGTGCTTCCTTGAGCACTACCTGAAATATTATTCATAAAATTTACGTTTATCAAACGTTAGCTTTAACTCATTTAAGAAAACTAGCAATATTTAAATTATATTGTTGTACAACTTTCAACATGTAATGACTTTTACTTGAAATCGGATACCGCAATTTGTACTACCTAAGTCTATGTAAGTAAAAAGGCTTACATATTTTTTTTTTGCTTTTAGTGCTTAATTAACGATACAAACACAACATTTGACACCATCGCTTATCAAATATACTGTTGAAAGACTAATTAAAGTTAACAATACTTTTATGATAACTGTTAAACGTTACTTACGTCACTTAACAACTAATCGCTTTACTTTATTGTATATAATATATAGAATAACAAGCAACATTTCTGAACGTAATTTAAAAGAATTTTTTTGTTTAATGTTTAAGTTGTTTTATGTCTTAGTTTAACTGTGCATTACGTTTAGTTTGTACAGTTTAGTTTGACAAACTTTCTAACTTAGATGGTTTTTAGTTTTAAAACTACAAATCTAATCATGGATTATTAAAAACTATAAGATTAGTTACAAACTTGATGTTTTTTGAAATGTATTGAAATCTTACAAATGTTTGAAACAAATAATAACCAATTATAAATTTTGTTGACGTCAATACTTTTTTTTCCTCACAAATGCTTATTTAAGTATATAAGATTTTGTCAAACGTAATTATCGTGTTATTCATCTCCAGATAGCAGCGAATTTTTAGCGTTTAAAAGACGCATAAAAACGACATTTTCTTTTAACACTATTATTAAGTTTAACTACATTTTTTGCTAATGTATTCCAGTATATTATCTTTAAAACAAAAGTATCTTTTATGAAAAATGTTTATTATGCTTTATACGACTTCGTAATTTTAAACTTATACAAACGTTTTTAAGTAAACTATTAATATAAGTAGAGTTAAGTTATTCTTTTAAATATTATGTTTTCTATGCATATAAGTAGTTTTATACAACAACTAAGAGATAATATACATTAAAAAACAAAAAACCAGACAGTATCTAAAATCAAAAAATTAAATAACATATTGAATTTCAATGTGAATTTTTTAATATAGTCTACCGGTAATCTAATTCTAACATTTTCATTGTTTATGATAGTTTTTTCATAATCTTTTTGAATAAAATTTGTTTTAGTTCAGCCCTTTAAGCATCAAAGAATGTACACTAGAATGTATGCCTTATACCTTAATTTATTCGTATATATTATAAGTTTTCAAGTTTTCATGTTTTATGTTTTCAAATATTCAAGTTTAGCTAGAAATACATTTTAATACTTTTAAAATTATGCAAGAAAGCACTATAGTCGATGCAAAATAAAAAAACGTTGTTCAGAATTAAAAACTAAAACTTCAGATGAATCAAAACTTTTTACTTAAACACAACTAAATTTTTTATGTTACACATGAAATCGGCAAACTGTTTTTTTTTTTAATGAGGTGCAAAATAAAACTTAAAACAGCGGCAGAGTAGTAAAATATAACCAAAAAAATTAAATATTCAAAAAATATTCAGTTTTGCACAAGGTATCCTGATGTTTTAATTTAAGAACATAGATATAAAATAGGGTCTCATGAACAGTTTACTATAAATTTGAAACTTACATAAATTGTTGAGATTTATAACAAAAATTTAAAACTAAAACTTCTACTAGGGCCCGCAAACCATTTTTACAAAAAATTGGCACTTTTTAAATATTTTAGAATTATGTGTTACACGAGCGTTTTTGCTTTTTGAATAAAAACTCGTAACTGTTCGCTTCTTTTTTGTATTAAAATTTACACAAAATTTATTGTAAACTATGTACTGATAATTGTGGTTAGTTTTAAGCGCACTAAAGCGCTTACAAACATTTTGATTCATAGCTAGTATTTGATGTAAGTTAATTATGTGTTTTTTTGTAAACGTCGATGAAAATTTCAAGTAAAGTAATCTCAAATAACTTATTTTATTTACAAGTGACTTTTCAAGCTTAATCATAAAAAGTTTCAAATGTTCTAAATTGCTAATGACTTTATACTATAGTTAATAAATTTTTAAACCTAACTTATTTTATATATTATATTAAAATGATTTTGGAATAAAAAATGTTAGTAGTTTTTTTTTAAATAACTAACAGAAAGGTTTAACAATTATTATAACAACTTTCAAATGTTGAAAGTTTAGTTTTAAAAATTTCAATAACATACTCCACAATTTTTATATGTAAAAATTATAACTTTAAAATATTTAAGATTAAAAATTATTTAGTAATGACTTTACTAAAAAAATTAAACTATCATTTACAGTTTTACAATAACCTGAGTCGTTTTAAATGTAATATTATTTACAAGCTCTTATATATTTATTCAACTAAAAGTTCAAACAGATATCTATAATGTAATTGATAGCACAATTCAATGTTTATATACATCAAATATATTATATGTGAAAATAGATAAATATAAATAATAACTTGATTTTAAACTCGCAATTGTCTACCTTATTTTATATAGAAGAAGTTCTTTAAACACTGAAGCAAAAAAAAAAAACTTTTGAAAAATTCTGTTATATGATTCTAAATAAAATAAACAGAACTTGGTTAGATTTAAAAGTTTTTAATTTAATTTTCTGAAAACTTGTTATTAAGATGTTTATCAGTTATAATTAAACTGTATTAAATATTGAAGAGCAGTGGCTTAGCGTGGTATTTTTGTAAGGGTGGACGCAAAATTTACTCAATAAAAAAAAATCCACTAGCTATAATTTTTTTTTTAAGTTATATAAAAATTTTGCTTTAAGTACTACAACTAAAATAATTTTAATATATAAAAAATATTATGTTACTGTTAAAAATAAAAATTCAGTCAAAATTAATATTAAATACTCAGAATAATCAAGAATGATAAAATATGTATAATAGTTCACCGTTTGTAAACTAACAAAACTAAAGTTTGTAAAAAAACCTATACAAATTAAGACATATTAAAAACAAATTAAATAAAAAACATCTCAAAATATTTTTAAACAAAAAAATAATAAAATTTAATTTTAGATTGTTTATTAGAAGAAATTAATAAATAATCGTTTTAATAGACTATTATTAACTTTATGTTTATTCGACTTTTAATAATTTATTTTATATGTGGATTTCTTAAGCTTATCTTAAACATAGATCTGTAAAAATTTGTAGATGGAAAATTATAAAATAAATAAGATTTTACTAAAATTAGTAGAACAATTTTCATACCATTTGAAAGTCAATTTTTATAAAAATGTTATAAAACAAGCAATAGTAGAGCACTTATACCGAAAAATAAATAAATTCAATCTAATTGTAATTTTATAACAGAAACTGTTTTGTATTACTGTTTTCAAAAAGTATATTTTAAGCTTAAATGTGCCTTGCAGGCTGCTGGTTTTGGCTTTGAATACCGTAGTTGGCCTTTAGGTTTGCCTAGTTCAACTAATGTTACATGAATAGTTTATTGTATGCTATTCTAGCTTTATACAGCTACGCATGTTTTAGATTTGTACAGTTTAAATCTAAAACAGCTACGCATTTAAACAGAGGCAAAAAATAAAAGTATTTGATGTTGATGACGCTTTTAAATGCGCTAAAAAACTATAATGTCTCCTGAACGTTTATTTGAGACAAATTACTTATTTAAATAAAATAACTAATGCGATTATTTGCAATCCACGTTACGAAGAATATGCATTTTTGTTATTAATTATGTAAATAGATTCCTAATCGTTTAAACTACTTTACACTGTCTATATTTTTTATACAGTTAGAATTATCGAATGAACATATTTTATCGTAAAAATTATGTACCCCAATGTGCTCTTCATCAAAAAATTTGAAATTAGCCTTAAAAAAACTTGAATATTATTTGTTTTTCTTAATCAAGAACTCCAGAACACTTAAAGTTTTAAGATAACTATTCATGCACCGCAAAATATATTTCAAGTTCAATAAAGTGAATTTTTTGCACATTTTTGTTTGATCTTATGCGTACAAACACACTTTTTGAAACTATACGTGTCAAAGCAGTACATTTTTGATTCATAAATGAATAATAATTGCTGGTTTATTATAAATTTATTTAAACCCAAAAAAATAATTTTTATGTTACAAATAAATCTTTACTAGCTATTTAAAACTATATAATAAAAACTTAAAAATATTCGTGTGATTGAAAGCTTTATTTTCTTTAAAGTTAAACAAAACTCAAAATACCTCTTTAAAGTTTAATTTGACTTTATATGAAAGTTTTTTTTTAATAATAATTAGTAAGTTTAAGTAGAACAATTTTCTACAAATATTAAAGTTTACGACGAAAAGTGTTAGAATAATAGAAAATTGGTAAGTTGATAGAGAAAGTAAATAATAAAAGGTTTATAATCGTAGTGACGTAACCCGTAAGTTTTAGCATCATAAATTTGCATATCTTAAGTTTTTTTCACCTATCTTTAAAAGGCAGTTTTCTTTAATTTTCAGTGCCCATAAAAGCGCCTACAATAAAAAAAAAACCTACAGCTCTTGATATAAGACAAAATTTACAAACGAGTTAAAAACAGAAACAGTTGTGTATTTAAGAATGAGGAATATTCGAAGTATTTTTAAACAAAACTGCTAGACAACCATTGTTATTGTTAAAAAAATTTATTAGCATTTTTTACTAAAATTGCTCAAAACATATTTCACCACTACATATTTTAAAAAAAATTAGCATTGTATAAAACGTCTCCAATTTAACCTATAATTTTGTTTTAAAAGCTTAATGTCAGTGAAAACTACACTAACTAAAAAAATTATCTAGCCTATTTTACTTATCGTCAAGCTTAATATATTTTATATAAGAAAGTTTTTAAGCTTCTTTCATAAAGTTAGTGTTGTTTAGTTATTTAAAACTGGGGTAAATTGCAAGTTTCAATCAAATTTATTAAGTGTTATTGTACGGTTTCATATTTTCTAAACTTGATTTTACATAATATTTTAAAAATGTTTTGCATTGCAATTTTTAATTTGAATATAAAGTTTATCAATTTATAATGTAATAAGCTACAAGATAATTTAGACTTTTATTTGTCCACCAAATAGTTTCTTATTTGAATTGCACTTTAAACATATTCTAACAAAAATTAAAGCGCCCTTCCATACGCTGAAAATAAAACCAAAGTTAACTACAGACTTAGTAAGAAGTTAATTATTGATGGCTATATTTTAGTACATCAAACATTTGTTAGCAAAAAAGACCATCGATTGAAGTGTGCTTTAATTTATTACCAAGTTTTACTAATAATGTGATTGAAATACTCAAGTTCACTCTAAAGTGAGAACTTAATTCTATTCATTTGTGCATGAACAAAAAAGCATAAGTCCGATTAGGCTAACCAAACAACATTTAGGAAAATAGGATAATAAACTCGTTATGTTTTACTCAGTGAGTAAATATTTATGAATTCAAACTGCAATTAAACTATCTTTATAACAAATGTTTATTATAAAGTTCTTTTTATTATACAGTAGTAAAACAAATCTTTATAAAATTTTAAACGCAAGTTAAATTTTATTGACGCGTCATCATAATAAACATGCAAAAATTGATAAAAGTATGGTGTAAATTTGTTTATATATAATGTTTTTTTTTAATATCTAGCTAAATATAGCTACGTCATAAAGAGCTTATTGTAAAATTCTGTTTATAAGGACTAAACTAGGATTGAGTTATACTTTATGAATTTATTTTTGATATAAAGTAGTTAATCTAAAAATTTTTGAATTAGTCGAAATTTATATTGATTGTTGAAACTTGTTTAAAAATAACTTACAAAAAACGACTAAAATAATACTAAAAACACGCTATTTAAAGAGTTTTATTTTGTAGAAATCTCGTTGTTTAAATTTTTGTCTCGAAAGTTCTAACAAACAAAGATTCTTAAATTATAAGATAGTAAGACTTCCTCGCTCTGGATAGATATTAAATTCTTTTTATTAAAAATTTCAGAAATAAAACTATCATTAACTATAAAGCAAACGCTTTTTGGATAACATTATTATTTACACCTTTTTTCTTAGTTGTACAATGTACACTGTGTTAAGAAGACCGTTTTATCTATTTAAAGTTATTACTATTGTACTTAGTTTTATTTATCAACACACTTTCACACTATAAAATAAAAATAGGTCGTAAATTAAACTCTTATTAACTTTTGTTTATGTTCGCTTTATATGTAAGAAATAAATAACGTAATAAATAAATAATTTTTTATTTTTCATTTTAGCACTGTTCTCAATAACCTTCTGAACATAGTCTAAACATGAAATTATATTTAATTATTAAAAGCATACTGTGAACTTCAGACTTAATTAAGTTATTTAAGGGGAGGTAGTAAAACAGTAATATGGTTTACTGAAAAACATGTGTTTTTTCTAAGGAGTAGTTATGTACGACTATCATTAAATAACATCCATTTTTAAAATAACAGTATTTAAGGTAAACGTTTTCTTTTCTACTTTGTAAATAAATTATTAACTTTATAAGGTTCTCGTAACTTCAAAAAGGTTTTATAATTTTCAGTACATGCAAAAGCGCTTAATTAAATAAGTAGTGTTCATAGAATTTTAAAGCTACTTAAACAAAAACGAACATTGTACTGAAAACTAGTTATGATTAAGCTTTTCTTCATAATTTGAAGAAATATTTAACTAATTTAATAAAGTTAGCATTGCTAATACAATATTCAAAATTCAAACTAGTATTTTTTTGATAGTTTAAAACTAACGTGTTGAAACCTTTATAGTAATTAAGTAGTCGAGTTTTTATTAAACTAAAATTTTGTTTTATTATGCCTATAATATACTTAACGATGTTAAAGCTGGTACTTATGTATCAACTAAACTAAAGTAAATAATAAAATATAAATAATTAAAAGTACTTAGATACTTTTAGTTATAAATAATCTAAATTAATCATAAATAAATAAATAGTTTGCTGACAAAAACAATATTTTTTTTTAATTGGACACTTGTTGTAATTGGAGCTAAATGTGTTTTTCAAACTTAAACTTAATAACACAAGTAATTGTAATAAAGATATAAATAACATATACTTTAAAGTATAAATATTTATCAAATTTATTTCTTGTACATTTTCAAGATTTTTTCTGTACTTTTGTTTACTAGTTTACATGTTAAGTCTTAGATTTGCTGTTAAAATCATAAAACTAATATGTTATACTACTCATTATTGATAAAATGATATTGTTGTTGTTTTACTTTTTGCTTAAGTAAAACCTTTGTTAGCAGAGTTATAGTTGTTCAATTATTTAATTAGTTTTACCAGAATTAAATAATTATAAAAGTTTACTGACGTCACCTCATAGCTGTTTGCTTTAATGTGTATTGTTTATTGTTTACATTTTAAAAGTAAACGCCAAGCTATCGTTTTTTCGAATTTTTAGCGCCGTAGAGCGATTACAATTATATGGTGTACGAAAATAACTGCAATCATTTAAAAAAAGATATACTGCTAAAATAAGTTTAATTAATTATTAGGTACATGAATGTAGAACAAAAAACGTTTTAATTAAAG